>NC_025996.2:97474209-97737181 GCF_000442705.2 Elaeis guineensis | reverse complement strand
TTTTGCCCTGCACTAAATTTTCGCTTCAGCACTGATATTGTTGTCTGCTGAACCTTTCTTGTCGTTTGACTTGTCTGATGTAGACGTCGTCGGGGGGGGCTTTTTTTCTTCATCCGATCTTGTTAGGCGGCCGGGTTTCACCACCATTAACCCCCGCTGCAGAAGTCATGGATGGAGCCCGGCTCCCGTAGGAGTCCGGGTGAAGTCTTCCTTGTAGGTGGAACCCGGCTCTCGTAGGAGTCCGGGTGAAGTCTTCCTTGTAGGTGGAACCCGGCTCCCGTAGGAGTCCGGGTGAAGTCTTCCTTGTAGGTGGAACCCGGCTCCCGTAGGGGTCTGGGTGAAGTCTTCCTTGTAGGTGGAACCCGGCTCCCGTAGGAGTCCGGGTGAAGTCTTCCGGGTGAAGTCTTCCTTGTAGGTGGAACCCGGCTCCCGTAGGAGTCTGGGTGAAGTCTTCCTTGTAGGTGGAACCCGGCTCCCGTAGGAGTCCGGGTGAAGTCTTCCTTGTAGGCGGAACCCGGCTCCCGTAGGAGTCCGGGTGAAGTCTTCCTCGTAGGCGGAACCCGGCTCCCGTAGGAGTCCGGGTGAAGTCTTTCTCGTAGGCAGAACCCGACTCCCGTAGGAGTCCGGGTGAAGTCTTCCTTGTAGGCGGAACCCGGCTCCCGTAGGAGTCCGGGTGAAGTCTTCCTCGTAGGACGGGAACCCGGCTCCCGTAGGAGTCCGGGTGAAGTCTTCCTTGTAGGCGGAATCCGGCTCCCGTAGGAGTCCGGGTGAAGTCTTCCTTGTAGGCGGAACCCGGCTCCCGTGGGAGTCCGGGCCTTCCATTTTGCTCGAGTCGGTGGGAGGTTCTCCTCTCGTTACCAGCCTGGTTGCGGGGGCGCGTTAGGGCGCTGTATGGCCTCTCCCCCCATCCGGTCTAAAAGAACCGGGCCTTCGACTTTGCTCATGTCAGGACGAGGTTCTCCTCCTGTTCCTGACATGGCTGTGGGGGCACATTTGGATGCTGTAAGGCCTCTCCCCCCATCCGGTCTAAAAGAATCGGGCCTTCGACTTTGCTCATGTCAGGACGAGGTTCTCCTCCTATTCCTGACATGGCTGTGGGGGCACATTTGAGCGCTGTAAGGCCTCTCCCCCCATCCGGTCTAAAAGAACCGGGCCTTTGACTTTGCTCATGTCAGGATGAGATTCTCCTCCTGTTCCTGACATGGCTGTGGGGGCACATTTGGGCGTTGAAGGCCTCTCCCCCCATCCGGTCTAAAAGAACCGGGCCTTTGACTTTGCTCATGTCAGGACGAGGTTCTCCTCCTGTTCCTGACATGGCTGTGAGGGCACATTTGGGCGTTGTAAGGCCTCTCCCCCCATCTGGTCTAAAAGAACCGGGCCTTTGACTTTGCTCATGTCAGGACGAGGTTCTCCTCCTGTTCCTGACATGGCTGTGGGGGCGCATTAGGGTGTTGTAAGGCCTCTCCCCCCATCCGGTCTAAAAGAACCGGGCCTTTGACTTTGCTCATGTCAGGACGAGGTTCTCCTCCTGTTCCTGACATGGATTTACAGTTTTCTCGCTCCTCCTTGAGGCCCTCTGGTGATGGAGTCGATGGTCCCGATGGAGGGCCGGTCCCCGGACTGTTCCTCCCTTCTCTGCGGTTCAGGCTGTGGGAGGGCTCTTGGCCGGTCTCCTCTACCCTCAGGCCTGCGGTGGATGAATCTGTCGAGCCGACCTCGCCGAATGAGCCCCTCGATCTCATCCTGGAGCTGGATGCATTCCTCTATGTCGTGGCCGTGGTCGCGGTGGTAGAGGCAGAACTTGTTAGGGTTGCGCTTCTCGGGGTGTGTGTGCATCCTCTCCGGCCTAGGGAGCTGCTCCCTGACCTCCATTAATACCTGGGCCTTCGAGGCGTTGAGGGGGGCGTAGTTACGGAATCTCCCTGGTGGGGAACCCCGTCGAACCCCGCGGTCCGGGCTTCTCTGCCTGCGCGCCCGGGGTGGAGTATGGGCGCGCTTATGTCCAGGAGGGGATCGAGAACGCGGCCGAGCTTCCTTTGGCCTTTTCTCAACTGCGGGTTTACTCGAATCTCCCGCTTGCCGCTCCCTTGCTGTCTCTTCGTCCTTCATTTTGAAGGCTTCTTCCGCTCGGGCGTACCCCTCACCCGAGCCAGTAAATCGGCAAAATCCCTGGGGTACTTCTTCTCCAGGGAGAATAAAAGATCATTCTTCTGAAGGCCACCCTTCAGGGCGGCCATGGCAACTGATTGGTCCAAGTTCCGGACCTCCAACGCCGTGATGTTGAAGCGGTTGATGTAGGCCCGTATGGACTCCCCTTCCCTCTGCTTGATGTTGATGAGGGACTCCGAACCCTTCCGGGGGCGCCGGCTGCTGACAAAATGGGCCACAAATTGGTGGCTCATTTGATCGAAGGAAAAGATGGTACCCGACTTCAAAGCCGAGTACCAGTTCCTCGCTGCTCCCTTCAAAGTAGACGGGAAAGCCCGACATAAGATGGCGTCAGAAGCACCGTGAAGCAGCATCATCGTCCGGAAGGCCTCCAGATGATCAACCGGGTCCGAAGTCCCATCGTAGCTTTCGAACTGGGGAAGCTTGAAGTTTGGCGGGATCGGCTCCTGCATGATCATTTGGGAGAAGGGAGGGTCAGTGCAAATATCCTCACCATAAGCGGGGGGTGCGTGGCGGAGTTCTTCAATCCGTCGGTTCATCTCCTGGAGCCTCCGGTCCAGAAAATCCTCTCGACTTCGAGTCTCGAGGGTCCTTTGGCAGAACGGGGGCAGGGATCTTCCAGGGGTGGAGTCGTGATCCGATTGAGGGCTCTCTACCCTCAGATTTGTTTTCCCGGGAAGGACGGGGCGGCTGGCCCAGGTGGCCCGCCCCGTCGTCGGGTTCTGGCATTCCGGAGATGCCCCTTCCGGATGCGCCGACGCCTGCGGCTGCTGCTGCTGCATTGCTTGTACAGCTTCAATGAGGCCTCTGACCTACTGTGCCAGCAAGTCAAATTGCTCCGCGCCGACCGCCGCCGCTGGAGGAGGAGGAGGAGGCTGAGAAATAGGAGGGGAGGCCGGAGCCTGAGACCTGGCCGCGGAGGCCGTGGACCGTCGTGTGGACGCCTTGCGTGGAGGCATCGAGTGTGGATCCCACGGGGGAAAACAAGGAGTGGGTGTCAGAGAGACGATCGGAGGTGGCTCCGTTGAACACTCCTTTAAGAACAAGGGTACTGCGGAGGTTCGACCCCTTCCTCTAGCGCCAATCCTGTTGGTGCAAAAATCTGCTTGCGCCGGAGAAGCTGGAGTCGGGGAAGTCGCGGTCGCCGTCGGGACCTGCAAAGGAAGTCTAAATCGGAGGTGGGGTTGCTCCGGCAAGACCCTCCGACGCTCAAGTCAGTTCTCTGCCTCAACAAGAATGGAGTGCTCGAACGGAGAATTTAGTAGAGTTTTGAGATAAGAAATGAGCTTATAGAATAACGTATCTGGGTCCCCCTTTTATAGATGGAGGAAGCAACGGATTGATGGCGACGTTTGTAACCGTCTGGCAGTGGACTGCCCAGGGTCAGGCGGAGTTTGCTGCGAAGCGTAGTGGAACAGACCCGTGGCTATCGCTGGGGCGTGCCACGTGGAGTCTGCCGCACGAAGTGGGGCGGCGTTTGTCGTCGTGACTTGCCAGTGGATGGGAGAATCGCGCAGTATCCGTTGCAGGAGGTGGAGCAGGATCGTGGCCGTTTATCGTGGCTGGTTAGGTAGTAATGGAGCCGCACGGGATCCGTCATCGGGAGTGGAGCAGTGCTGCGATGTTACTGCGGCCTGTCAGGGAGTGGTGGGGCTGCGCGGAATCCACCGCAGGAAATGTAGCAGAATCGTGGCCGCGATTGTGGCCTGGGAGTGCTGATCTGTCAGCTGAAGTTCGGCGGTGGTCAGAGTCCGGCCACTGTAGAGATCCGGACGAAGACCGTCTGCAGCCATTGGAATCGAGGACGGAGCCCGGCTCTCACAGAGTTCGGGCAAATTCTTCCCGCAATCAAGGTTAAAGGCGAAGTCCGACTCCCGTCGGAGTTCGGTCAAGGCTTACCAGCAGTTGACGTTGAGGACGGAGCTCGGCTCCCGTGGGAGTCCGGGCGGAGTCTGCTCGCTGCTGAAGTTATCGGCGGAGTCCGGCTCCTGTAGGAGTCCGTCCGGCTCCCGTAGGAGTCCGATCGCAGTCTGCCTTGCAGCCGTCGGAGTCGAGGACGAAGCTCGGCTCCCGTAGGAGTCCGGGCGAAGTTTTTCTGCAGTCAAAGTTAAAGGCGAAGTCCGGCTCCCGTAGGAGTTCGGGCGGGGCTTACCAGCAGTTGACGTTGAGGACGGAGCCCGACTCCCGTAGGAGTCCGGGCGGAGCTGTCCTGTAGTCGATGTCGGCGGCGGAGCCCGGCTCCCGTAGGAGTCCGGGCGGAGTCTGCTTGTGGCTGAAGTTGTTGGTGTCGAGGATGAAGTCCGGCTCCCATAAGAGCCCGGGCTAAGTCTCCCTGCAATTAAAGTCAGAGGGGAGGTCCGGCTCCCGTAGGAGTTCGATCAAGGCTTACCAGCAGTTGATGTTGAGGACGGAGCCCGGCTCCCGTGGGAGTCCGGGCGGAGTCTGCTCGCTGCTGAAGTTATCGGCGGAGTCCGGCTCCCGTAGGAGTCCGTCCGGCTCCCGTAGGAGTCCGGTCGCAGTCTGCCTTGCAGCCGTTGGAGTCGAGGACGAAGCTCGGCTCCCGTAGGAGTCCGGGCGAAGTTTTCCTGCAGTCAAGGTTAAAGGCGAAGTCCGGCTCCCGTAGGAGTCCGGGCGGGGCTTACCAGCAGTTGACGTTGAGGACGGAGCCCGACTCCCGTAGGAGTCCGGGCGGAGCTGTCCTGTAGTCGATGTCGGCGGCGGAGCCCGGCTCCTGTAGGAGTCCGGGCGAAGTCTGCTTGCGGCTGAAGTTGTTGGCGTCGAGGATGAAGGAGCCCGGCTCCTGTAGGAGCCCGGGCTAAGTTGTCATGTAGTCGATTCCACTGAGGACTTCGGCTGTGGGTATTTTATACCCAACATGTACATAAGCCAATAAATCTATGATCGATTCCCGAGCACAGCCTATCTTGCTGAGCACGGATGTATCCTTAGATCACGATCTATCTCTATGTAGTTATAGGCTATTCAAAAACTATGATCTTATGTAAAATAAATAAAAAGTATAAATAAGAAAAAAAAAGTCAAATCTTTTATTGCGTAAAAAGAAGAAAGTACAAAAGATAAAGAAATAAAGACACTGTCATTACAAGCTTTTCAGTGATTTTCTAAGAAGATGGAGAACTATCCGGCCATGGATCTTCTTCTTGCTGACATCTTAAGGGTGAGAGTATACCTAGGCAGCAGCTGAAAGGAGAATGAAAATAGAAGAAATGGATTGGAGGAGAGAAAGGGTGGAGATGTGACGAAGAGAGAAAGAGGAAGAGAGAGGGTGTGGGGTGTAGGGAGATGATCCCCCAAAAGGGGGCATGTGAGTCTCCTCCTTAGGGCCACGGCCTCCCTTTAAATGAAGCTCCAAAAACCCTCTAAAACCAAGCTACCCATGCCGTTAGTTCTTTCTATAAACAACTTTCCTAAAAGAAACAATTTTTTTTTGGTATTTTCGCGTATGTCCTTCTTTATTTGCCCAGTGCCCAGCCTTCTTTCTTTCTTTCTCTACATTTACATTCGTGCGCACCACTTCATTTTTCCAAAAAGAAACCATGTCTTCCTTTAAATGTCGTGCATGTCCCTTTTTATTTGTGGCAACCAGAGCCATGGCCTCCCTTTAAATGAAGCTCCAAAAATCCTCTAAAACCAAGCTACCCACGCCTCTGGTTCTTTCTATAAACAACTTTCCTAAAAGAAACAATTCTTTTTTGGTATTCCCGCATATGTCCTTCTTTATTTGCCTAGTGCCCAGCCTTCTTTCTTTCTCTACATTTACGTTCGTGCATGCCACTTCATTTTTCCAAAAAGAAACCATGTCTTCCTTTAAATGTTGTGCATGTCCCTTCTTATTTGTGGCAACCAGCGCGCGTCCAGCCCTTTCTTCCTTCGCGCATCTGCACCCAACTTCCGTCACTTGCCCTACTTTGCTTGACCGCACCAGCTCATGCACTCGTGGGTCCCTTCTTGCCTTCTTTTGGTCTTCTGCGTGGGTCCCTACCATGCGCCTATCAGCCATGCCAAGCAAAGGCCCAACTCCCAAAAGCCCGCATAGACACGTTACGTCATGGATTGCGCATGGACCTCTCTTGGTGGACCTGATGGCATCGTTTGGTGAGCCACTCATTGGCTCGTTTAGGTTTAGTTTGATTTTTTTTAGGCCTACAGATCGGTTGGTGAGCATCTTTCCTGCAAAATATAAAAAAAAAGCATCAATTCTTAAAAAACTAAAGATCAATTAGTATCTATTTTGATGCTTCTTTGGGGATATTTATTATACTTATCATCCTCAAGGTGCTATTCCCTTTATCTCTTGCCCCCCACGCCTCTAGCAAAGGTGGAGATGGCGTTGATGATGCTAGTCATTGGTTGGTTGCGTTGTTCTCCAAATTAGGTACTCAATTGTGCTGCTCTCGTACATACTTACTGAGATAGCCTCTATAGATCAAGGCTCAATCTTGTGCTTGAGTTAGTAGCATTCCTCGGTGTCATAGCTGTGGTTGCGATGGATGCGACAATACCTCCTCCCACTCCTCCTGTCTGAGGGGAACTTCATTGGATTAGGTTGCTGTAGATATCCTTAATCCTTGATCTCCATCAAGATCTAGGATCATAGAGCTGACAGAGGAGTGTAGCTATTGAATTGTCCAAAGGGACTTCTCGGATGATAGCTCTTTCACAATTGGGAAGGTTCCCTCTCGGTCTGAGCCACCTAGGGATCCTTCCAACTCCTCTTCTTACTAGATATCTTTTGTCCTTCTACCTGCCTATAGAGCTCCCGAGCTTCTCTGCCTGGGCATACTTTTGGGTTCGGGCTAGTAGGTCAGTGTAGTCCCTGGAGAACTTTTTATTAAGGGAGAAGGCCAAGCGCTCATTCCACAAGCCTCACTTAAGCACGGGCATAGCCACTGGCTGGTTGAGATTTCGCACCTCGAGTGTGGCGGTGTTGAAGCACGCCATGTAGTCGTGCAGTGACTCATCCTCTTCTTGACAAAAAAAGAAGAGGCTGTTGGAGTTTCTTAGTTGGGATCGGTAGCTATTAAAGTAGATAATGAATAGTCTACCGAGCTACTCAAATGAATAGATGGACCCTGGTTGGAATCTAGAATACCACCCCTGCATTGACTTTCTAAGGGTGGCCAAGAAGACAAGACACAAGAGAGTGTCTGAAGTGCCCTGGAGCATCATAAGAGTTTTATAACCCTATAGATATTTGAGAAGATATATGGAGCCATCATACGGCTCCAACTAAGGTACCTTGAACCGACTTAGGATTGGTTCCTCCAGAATAGCCTAGAAGAATGGCGAAGGATTTCTGAAGTTTCACAGGTGTATTTTAATTAATCTCATTAATTAAAATAAAACTTCATATGATATTTAATTAATCCCATTAATTAAGTAGGGTTATTAAGATGATATTAGATCTAATCTAATCATCATGCATAGCAAAATAAAAAAATTTAAACCATCCAACCCATTATGTGAGGGAGAAAATCCAATATCAATATAAAATATCTCGATCTACATATGAAAAGAATAGCATAATAAGAAAAATAATTTTTTTGTTATACCTTTGCACAGATAGATGATCTCTGCAAGCGATGATCGTAGATTTGTTCCTTTCTTTGTATCCATGCAAGCGTCCGACCTCTATGGATATCCACTTGGAGTAGAGGGCTGATCAGCAACCAACTGGCTCTCCAGGATGCTAGCTTCCTTGCGGAACTTTTGTTTGATAGAAGATCCTTCTGAACTCCTTAAGAAGATCAGTAGAACAAGAGCTTCTTCAATATCTTTTTGCTGAAATTTGATTTTTAGCAAACAAGAGAGAGGAGAGAGATGCTCAAGCATGAAGGAGAGGGAGAAGAATAGATGGGGTGGCAGCCTAGGGGCTTGGGAGAGAGATCTTGGGGTGTGTAGTGTCCTCTAACCCTTGATGTTATGGCCACCTATTTATAGGTTCAAAACCCTAAGTGGCGCCCCAAGCAAATAAGGAAAAATTTCTCTCTACAAGATCCCTTGATGGTTGGGACTCTAGGAGAGAGATACCCAGTGTGTTGGGAATAGTGTTCCAAAGCCAATCGTCAGTCTGTTGACGGTTGTGTTCATTTTTATATTTATACATGAATTATGAATTAATAAAAATTATTTTGATATTTTTCATCACAAAATATTTTATCTTCTAATGAACTCCTATGTTGTGGTGAAGTCCTTAGGACTATTTAGACTCGACAAAGGAGGATTTGTCGTTTAGTCCTTAAATCTATTTGCGATCAAATGATACGTTGTTACCAAGGATGATAACGTTTATCAAGCATAGGTCATTGTGTGCTATATAGGTTGGTTGTCCTCTTAACCAATGAGTGTGGAGATACTGGTATGGCATACAGGTGAGATGTAAGGGTACATCTGCACTGAATGTGACCGACTCCAGAGCTATTTCTGCTGTCAAGATTTGCTCTGATGGAATATGGGTATAAATGTCCCTCCGATCTGAGACCACCATGGTAACTTGCAAGCAACTCACTGCACTTAGGCACTGGACTATCTGAATTTCTAATTCAGTGACGGAAGGCTGCTGGGTGTAGTCAAGTACTTGACTTATCGGTACATGTGTCAAGATGGGATTGACCACTCCAGTTTAGGAGCTGTGTACAGTCGTGTTTCAATTTAGCAAAACTTTGGCCAGGGTAGTCCTTGTGAGGAGTCACAGGACTGTTTGAGTTGAGCACGATTCGGATGATCTGATTAGGGTTGACAGTTTAACCTTGAGTCGTCCTAAACACAGGGGTCAAAAGGATGAATTATACAGTAACCATATTCATGTAGGTTCTGAGTATTGTGATTGTGACTTTTTGACCTATCCGGACGTCGGGTACCATTGCTAGATGGTCACTTCGATTAGTACAGGAATTGGTTCCTGTGCTACCGGCTTAGGTTCGAATCTGTAGGGTCCCACACATTAGAGGTTCCTATCTGATCTGATGGCTGATGTAGAATCCTACATGTTTGAGACTCAGTGATCGAGAATCAGAATTCTTTGATCATGAGTTCCACACATTATGGGTACCGGGGTCAAGAGTCTCACTGGTTGGGACTTTTCGATCAGGGTTATATATCGATGAATTCTGATGCCTGATTGCCCATTGGATTTGGATTCAGTATTTATGAGAGGTTTAATTAGTGATTTGATCGCTAATTAACTCAATTTGATTGAATAATTATTTTTGAATCAAGTTCAATTGAATTGGATTCAGTTGGGTTTGACCCGATTAGATTAAGAGTTGACCTAATCGTCGAGATGGTTTGGTCCCTGATTTGATCAGGGGTTGGGCTTAGTCAATTTTTGATTT
Organism: Elaeis guineensis; assembly: GCF_000442705.2. NCBI lineage: Eukaryota > Viridiplantae > Streptophyta > Magnoliopsida > Arecales > Arecaceae > Elaeis > Elaeis guineensis. The sequence continues at coordinate 97,727,657 of NC_025996.2, read as the reverse complement.
GATTAAGATTTTATTGAGCCTAATTAAGCCTAATTAAGTTGGGTTTAAATTAGTCTAATTGGACCTAACTTATTTAGTTCAATTAGGTTGGTTTAAATAATTAAACCACCTTGACCCAATCTCCATGCGCCACCTCACTTCCATTGCACCCATTTGAATTCATGAGAAGAAACTTCTCATGAATTATTTTCTCACGCCAAGCCCTCTCCATGTCCTACTTTAATGTGCCATATGAATGGATAAGGATGATTAGTTGGCCATTCAAATTCAAAATAAAGTTTGAATTTGAATGGGCAATCAATCTTTGCACCTTATCCCTTTTTTTACGCCCCATTTATTACATGAGAAAAAGTTTCTGATGAAATTACTCCATGCACAATTTAAGCCATGCCTTATGCCTTTAGTAGATAAGGGATGAGTTGGTGTCCATTTGAATTCAAAATTTGATTTGAATTCAAATGTGCAATTACTCATCTTTATCCTTTCTTTTGGATAAGACGTTTGACGTTGTTATAAAAGGAGGAGAAGAGTGGGGCGTGTAAGAAGAAGATTTTTTTTGAAAAAAAATTTTAGGATGTGAGGAAGTCTTGTGCTGAGAAGAAAGTCCATATCCTTCCAAGAGAAAAAGAAAGAAAAGAAAGAAAAGTGGGTGCAAGGTTTCCGGTGAGTTCCCTAGAGTTTTAGCCTGGGGTTCGAGATGTGAGAAAGTGAGCTACGAGTGTCGTGAGCCCACAAAATTTTAAGAAGATCTTCAACATCCTCTCAAGCACGTCTGTTGATGATCTGGAGCATTCAAAGAATCGACAGACATCGATCGAAGGAGTTCGATCAGCATCGATTGTCAAAAGGGCTCTACAACGAGCTAGCACTCGTGAGGAGTCGATCAGACCAGAAGCTTCGTGTGGATGATCCGTAGAGGTCAGACACACTGTGTGACTGTATCATGATGATCAAACTCTTCTGACGGTGATCAGATTGCGGCAATCTACTACCCGCACAAAGGTGTTGTGTTCTAAACACATTACAGTAAAGTATTTACTGTTCGAATTTGAATTTCAAATTTAAATGCATGCATGCTATATATCATATTTAGATCTTAGTGTAGGATAAATTTATATTAATTAATTAGATTAATTAATATTTTTTTATTATAAAATTATAATTTTTAAAAAAATTTAAAATTACCATTTTACCCCTACACTAAATTTCGCTTGAAAATGATATCAGAGCGGGTTCTTAGATATGATATATATATTTGCATACGTAGATTAAGTTGTAATTTAAAAGTTTAAATTTGAAATTTGAAATTCAAAATTTAAAATTTGAATTTTGAAAGTTGTTCGAAATTAGATATTCAAAAATTTAAAATTTAAAATTTGAAATTTGAATTTTAAAAGTTGTTAGAAATTTAAAATTTAAAAATTTGAAATTCAAAATTTGAAATTTAAATTTTAAAATTTGTAATTCAAAATTTAAAATTCAAAAATTTAAAATTCAAAATTTAAAATTTAAAATTTGGGTGAAATTTCAAATTTGAAATTCAAAATTTAAAATTTAAAATTTAAAAATTTGAAATTTATTTGAAATTTAAAATTTAAAATTTAAAATTTAAAATTTAAATTTAAATTTTGAAATTGGTATATTTAGATATACTTGATCTAAGTAGCAAGTAATCTAATTGGGTTGATTGCCATGGCCGTCCGGTCATAGGAGAAAAGTAGGGTTTAAAGGTCCTCTCTTCCCATTCGATGGGGTCTCCTATAGCGGTAGGGATGCCGCTGCAATTATATCCCATACAGATGAAGCAGCGAAAGGACTTAAATGTATAGGTTCAATTATGAAATTTATCATGAATGTGTTAGATTAGATCTAAAGGAATATTCATGATTTATTTTGATTGAGTTATTTTCTGTTATGTAATTAGCAATAGGATTGCTATTTATGAAATGTGCTGACTATTTATGAAATGAGTCAACATATTTGGTGAACAAAAAATAAAACCTTTTAAATTTGAAAATTATTTTCGAAATACCAAATCCTGACCCATCAGCCCAAATACTTAATTAAAAGAATTAAGTGTTGTCTAGTAGGTCTAGAATTATGAATTAAGACCTAAGACAATTGCATAAACTTGTGGGTCAATGGGTTAGATGGATTAGGTCCATAATTGGGTTAGACCTAAGGTTAGTTTAAAGAAATGGACTAATTAGAGTAATTGATCAAATCTAATCAAAAGTTGAATTAGATTAGGTCAAGGATACTCTAGACTCAACTCCAATAGTTGTTGTTGAATGGGTCCATATCTTTAACTAGATCAAGATGGACTTAATTCATGGCTACGTGGTGGAACCCTATTTACTAAGTTGATCAAATTAAAACTAATGAACCGGTTGGTGTCTAAGGTAAGTTTGGTAGTTTGACCAGTGGTTTTTAAGTGGGAGCTACTTGCAGTGATTCGATCTCTGATGAGTTAATGGCTTATCTCCACCACTGATCTCACTTACCTGGCCAACCTGGTGAATTAGATTTTGATTAGATCACTTGATGATTAGGGCTCACCCATGTCATTAGGTAAATTAGTTTGACTGATTTAGGTGCTCCTAATGCCAGCTTTAATTAAATCCTTTTTTAATCTGACTTGGTGAAGTCAGTGGGAGGATTGAAATTGGCTGGATATATTCTTCTCATCTATCCTTTAATAAAATCCTCAAAAATTATTAAGTCCCTAAAAATGATTAAGTTATATTGATAACTAAGTCATAGCCTCCCATTAAGTGAGTGATAATGAGTCCATTAGTTTAATAATCATTGGAGGCCCAAAGGCCTGGTGCTTATTGACTAATGAAATTATCATTCATAATATGATAATTTGGTTTGAGTCTTTCTGATGGTGGTCAGGTTGGCCAGCCAAAGTCGGGCCTGATCATTTATTGATCCGATTCATCAAATCAAATCATATTAATGGTTGGACCTAACCAGATCTTTTCAGTGGAGGCCAAAGCCTACTGATTAGGTTCTGGGGCAAAATCAATTACTAGAAGTTGTTTAGAGAAACAACTGATTATGAACTTACTCATAGATGCACATGGGTTGACCAACCAAAGTTGGGCTCGTGTGTAGTCTGTGTGGATTCTAGTACCCACTAAGGAATTAAAGTAATTCCTTGAATTGGAGGTTGAGGCTACCAATTCGTAAAAATACTGAGAGAAACTTTAGACTAAAGTCCAAGTCTTTAGTATTTATAATTTATGTACTAATAGAGGTCTGGTTTTCCTTTATGCAGCTATGGCCACTACCCTGTCCCTCCGGTCATTATTAGATAATGACAAACTCATGGGACCTAATTTCGATAGCTGGTATCGAAAATTAAAAATCGTCCTTGAGCATGAGCGGATCCTTTATGTAGTAACGGATCCGGCACCTGAGGAGCCAGCCCCGAACGCTCGAGGGACGGTCCGAGATACTTACCAGAAGTGGCTCAACGACTGCACCACTGTTCGGTGATTATGCTGGCGGCAATGAATGATGAGTTTAGCCGCAGGTTCGAGAACGCCCAGCCACAGGAGATGCTTTAAATGTTGAACGACTCCTTTGGCATGCCTGACGACATTGAAAGGTACAAAACTAATTATGCCATTTTCAATGCTCGGATGAGGGATGGAGCCTCAGTCACTGATCATGTACTGTACATGATCGAAATGATTGAGCGCCTAAGTAAACTGGGCTTTCCCCTGCACGAGCAGCTCGGTAAGGATGCGATCCTTAATTCTCTGCCCAAGTCCTACCTTCCCTTCTTTACTCCTTTTCGAATGACAAAGCCTACAGTGAACTACCACGGCTTGTTGGGGTTGTTGCAGAACTTTGAGAAAGACCTCCAGCTCCATAAGGAGTCGGTAAATATTATGGAAGGGTCTTCTTCTGGTCGTCGACCCTTTAAGAAAGGGAAGAAGAACAAGAAGAGGAAGAATAAGATGGTGCAACTACATGCTGGGATGTCTGCACAGGGTCAGACCAAGAAACACAAGCCCGACCAGAGCCAGGCGGAGTGCTTCTTTTGCAAGAAGAAGGGGCACTGGAAGAGGAACTATCCTCTATACATTGCCTCCCTGGACCCGAACAGGCCAAAGAAGAAGCAAGGTACTTATATGATAATACCTTGCAACTTTTCCATTTGTGATACTACTGCCTGGGTATTGGATACCGAAAGCCCTTATCATATTTGCAATTTGATGCAGGGTCTGCAGGTCAGTAGGAGATTTGATGAAGGGGAGAGGTTCCTGAACGTTGGAGATGGAAGCAAAGTTCCAGTTCTAGCATGAGGAATCATGAATCTTGTAATCAATTCTCGAAACGTAATTCTGAGTGAATGTCACTATTGTCCAAGCTTTTTATTAAATATTATTTCTGTAGGCCTTTTGGCCATGAACGGTTATCAATTTTTAATAAAAAGAAACGTTTGCAATATCATTTTGAATGGTGTTACAATATTTGTTAGATAATTTAGTAATGGAATTTACTTTCTATCACAACCTGTTAATATGGTTCAAACCTTCGGTAAACGTCCTAGAATAGATAATATGTTAGAAGTCTACCTTTGGCACTGTAGGCTAGGTCATATCAATAAGAACAGGATAAACAGGTTGGCACAAGAAGAAATTCTTGAAGTAGGTGATTGTGAATCACTTTCAACCTGTGAGTCCTGTCTTCTTGGTAAAATGACCAAATCACCTTTTACTGAAAAAAAGTGAGCGAGCCAGTGAACTCTTGGGTCTGGTACACTCTGATGTATGTGGACCCATAAGATCAAGTGCAAAGGGTGGGTATTTCTACTTCATAACCTTCACAGACGACCTATTGAGGTATGGGTATGTCTATTTAATGAAGCATAAATCGGAGTCGTTTGAAATGTTCAAACTATTTCGAAATGAGGTAGAAAAACAAACTGGAAAGTGTATTAAAACTCTTCGATCTGATCGAGGAGGTGAATACCTTTCCAATGATTTTCTGACATATCTTGAAGAGAATGGGATTCTCTCTCAGTGGACACCTCTTGGAACACCACAACATAATGGTGTGTCTGAAAGGAGGAATCAGACCTTGTTGGACATGGTTCGATCCATGATGGGGTTTGCTGGTCTGCCGATCTTCCTCTGGAGATATGCACTCGAATCGGCTTGTTACCTTCTAAATAGAGTTCGAGTAAGTCTGTAACCAAAATGCCATATGAGATATGGATAGGACGTAAGCCAGTACTCTCGCACCTTAGGATTTGGGGGTATCCGGCTTATGTTAAACGTTTAATTACGGACAAGCTTGGACCTAGGTCTGACAAGTGTAATTTTATAGGGTATCCAAAAGAGACCAAAGGGTATTACTTCTACCTAGCTGATGAGCAAAAAGTGTTTGTCAGCCTTAAGGCAATATTTTTGGAAAAGAAGTTCCTTGGTGAAGGGATTGTTGCCTCTAAGGTCGAACTTGACAAAGTTCAGCAGGTGAAAAAACTGACACAAGTTGCTGAACCTGAATCGGATTTGATTAGATCAGATCCGGTGTCCATTGTTCAAGCACCCTTAAGGCGATCTGGTAGAGTACCACGTCAACCGGACAGATACTATGGTTTCTTGGTCCTATCGAACTTGATGAAAATGATGAGGATCCGATCACCTACATGGATGTAATGCAGAGATCCGACTCTGAGAAATGGCTAGAAGCCATGAAATCCGAAATGGAGTCCATGAAGGTCAACGATGTGTGGACATTGGTTGACCCACCCGAAAGAGTAAAACCCATACGGTGTAAGTGGGTCTTCAAGAGGAAGAGGGGCGCAGACGGAAAGGTGAAAACCTATAAAGCCCGTCTGGTTGGCAAGGGATATCATCAACGTTATGGTATAGACTATGACGAGACGTTTTCTCCTATGGCAATGCTCAAATCCATTCGGATTATGCTTGCATTAGTTGCTCATCTGGACTATGAAATCTGACAGATGGATGTGAAGACAGCTTTCCTAAATGGAGAGCTGGATGAAGAGGTGTATATGATACAACCTGAAGGATTCACATCCACAGATGAGTCTAAGGTGTGCAGGCTACAGAGGTCCATTTATGGACTTAAGCAGGCATCACGGAGTTGGAACATACGTTTTGATAAGACGATCAAGACGTATGGCTTCGTTAAGAATAGAGAAGAGCCATGCATTTATAAGAGGGCTAATGGTCCAGTAGTAGTATTTCTTGTATTGTATGTGGATGACATTCTCTTAATCGGGAATGATATCCCTACATTAAAGGGAAAAAAGATTTGGCTGTCGTCATAGTTCTCCATGAAGGATCTAGGAGAAGCTTCCTACATCCTAGGGATGAGGATCTATAGGGATAGATCTAAAAGGTTGTTTGGTTTATCTCAGTCCACGTACATTGATACTATGCTGAAGAGGTTCAGCATGGAAAATTCCAAGAAAGGCTATCTTCCGATAGGCCATGGAATTTCTCTCTCGAAGAGGGATTGTCTGACAACACCTCAAGAGAGAGAGCGTATGGGTAGGATTCTATATGCTTCGACAGTGGGATCTATCATGTATGTCATGATATGTACACGACCAGATGTGGCATACTCACTAGGGGTAGTGAGTAGATACCAATCTGATCCAGGGGAGAATCACTGGAAGGTTGTTAAAACCATCCTGAAGTATTTAAGAAATACTAAGAACCAGTGGCTTGTTTATGGTGAATCAGACTTGAGACTTATAGGGTTTACAGACTCTAGTTTCCAGTCTGATCACGATGACAGCAAAAGTGTGTCGGAATTTATTTTTATCCTTAATGGTGGGGCTATCTGCTGGAAAAGTTTCAAGCAGCACACAGTGGCTGATTCAGTTTGCGAGGTGGAGTATGTCGCCACAACAGATGCTGCCAAAGAAGCAGTGTGGCTGAAAAAATTCATCACCGAGCTCAGAGTAGCACCCTCCCTTGTTGGTCCAGTTCTGCTCTACTGTGACAGCTCTGGAGCTTTGTTCAGGCGAAGGAACCAAAGGCACACCAGTGGACCATCTCATCCGAGAAATTATGGATCGAGGTGACGTCGATCTTCAGAAAATCGACAGGAAGGAGAACCTGGTTGACCCATTCACTAAAGCCATTGCGGTGAAGGAGTTCGACAACTACAAGTCGAATATGGGTATTAGATACTGCACCGATTGGCTTTAGGCCAAGTGGGAGATTGTTGGGAATAGTGTTCCAAAGTCAATCGTCAGTCTGTTGATAGTTGTGCTCATTTTTATATTTGTACATGAATTATGAATTAATAAAAATTATTTTGGCATTTTTCATCACAAAATATTTCATCTTCTAATGAACTCCTATGTTGTGGTGAAGTTCTTAGGACTATTTAGACTCGTCAAAGGAGGATTTGTCGTTTAGTTCTTAAATCTGTTCGCAACCAAATGATACGTTGTTACCAAAGACGACAATATTTATCAAGCATAGGTCGTTGTGTGTCATATAGGTTGGTTGTCCTCTTAACCAATGAGTGTGGAGACACTGGTATGGCATACAGGTGAGATGTAAGGGTATATTTGCACTAAACGTGACTGACTCCGGAGCTATTTCTGCTGTCAAGATTTGCTCTGATAGAATATGGGTATAAATGTCCCTCCGATCTGAGACCACCACAGTGACTTGCAAGCAACTCACTGCAGTTAGGCACTAGACTACCTGAATTTCTAATTCAGTGACAGAAGGCTGCTGGGTGTAGTCAAGTACTTGACTTGTCGGTGCGTGTGTCAAGATGGGATTGACCACTCCAGTTTAGGAGCTGTGTACAGTCATGTTTCAATTTAGTAAAATCTTGGCTAGGGTAGTCCTTGTGAGGAGTCACAAGACTGTTTGAGTTGAGCATGATTCGGATGATATGATCAGGGTTGACAGTTTAACCCTGAGTCATCCTAAACACAGGGGTCAAAAGGATGAATTATACAGTAACCATATTCATGTAGGTTTTGAGTGTTGTGATTGCGACTTTTCGACCTATCCGAACATCGGGTACCATTGCTAGATGGTCACTTCGATTAGTACAGGAATTGGTTCCTGTGCTACCGGCTTAGGTTCGAACCTGCGGGGTTACACACATTAGAAGTTCCTATCTGATCTGATGGCTGATGTAGAATCCTACATGTTTGAGACTCAGTGATCAAGAATCAGGATTCTCTGATCATGAGTTCCACACATTATGGGTACCGGGGTCAAGAGTCCCACTGGTTTGGACTTTTCGATCAGGGTTACATATCGATAAATTCTGATGCCTGATTGCCCATCGGATTTGGACTCTATATTTATGAGAGGTTTAACTAGTGATTTGATTGCTAATTAACTCAATTTGATTGAATAATTATTTTTGGATCAAGTTCAATTGAATTGAATTCAGTTGGATTTGACCCGATTAGGTTAAGAGTTGACCTAATCGTCGAGATGGTTTGATCCCTGATTTGATCAGGGATTGGGCTTAGTCAATTTCTGATTTGATTAGGATTTTATTGAGTCTAATTAAGTCTAATTAAGTTAGTTTTAAATTAGTCTAATTGGACCTAACTTATTTGGTTCAATTAGGTTGGTTTAAATAATTAAACCACCTTGACCCAATCTCCATGTGCCACCTCACTTCCATTGCACCCATTTGAATTCATGAGAAGAAACTTCTCATGAATTATTTCCTCACACCAAGCCCTCTCCACGCCCCACTTTAATGTGCCATATGAATGGATAAGGATGATTGGTTGGCCATTCAAATTCAAAATAAAGTTTGAATTTGAATGGGCTATCAATCTTTGCACCTTATCCCTTTTTTTACGCTCCATTTATTACATGAGAAAAGGTTTCTCATGAAATCACTCCATGCACAATTTAAGCCATGCCTCATGTCTTTAGTGGATAAGAGATGAGTTGGTGTCTATTTGAATTCAAAATTTGATTTGAATTTAAATGTGCAATTACTCATCTTTATCCTTTCTTTTGGATAAGACGTTTGACGTTGTTATAAAAGGAGGAGAAGAGTGGGGCGTGTAAGAAGAAGATTTTTTTTGGAGAAAAATTCTAGGGTGTGAGGAAGTCTGGTGCGTGAGCAGAAAGTTCATATCCTTCCAAGAGAAAAAGAAAGAAAAGAAAGAAAAATGGGTGCAAGGTTTTCGGTGAGTTCCCTAGAGTTTTAGCCTGGGGTTCGGGATGTGAGAAAGTGAGCTACGAATGTTGTGAGCCCACAAAATTTTAGAAAGATCTTCAACATCCTCTCAAGTATGTCTGTTGATGATCTGGAGCATTCAAAGAATCGACAGACATCAATCGAAGGAGTTCGATCAGCATCGACCGTCAAAAGGGCTCTACAACGAGCTAGCACTCGTGAGGAGTCGATCAGACCGAGAGCTTCGTGTGGATGATCCACAGAGGCTAGACATACTGTGTGGCTGTATCGTGATGATCATACTCTTCCGATGGTGATCAGATTACGGTGATCTACTATCCACACAAAGGTATTGTGTTTTGAACACATTACAGTAAAGTGTTTACTGTTCAAATTTGAATTTCAAATTTAAATGCATGCATTCTATATATCATATTTAGATCCTAGTGTAGGGTAAATTTATATTAATTAATTATATTAATTAATATTTTTTCGCTGTAAAATCATAATTTTGAAAAAGTTTTAAAATTACCATTTTACCCCTGCACTGAATTTCGCTTCACAGTGTGCCACCCCTCTTATTAAGCCAAAAGCATGCCATTTAGGGTTAGGCAGCTAGGGTTTCATAAACCCTAGAGGTGGTGCCTCCCACTTGCCCCTTTTTGACCTCTTATGTTGTGCCTAGGGCTTCATTCAAGAAACCCTAGGAAGTGGGCCCTGGTGACTGATCCAAAATCAAGTCAAAATTGGTTATATAATGCACCTAAACTCTTTTGGTTGCATATGACCTTGATTCGAATTCAATTGAACCCAAATTCTTATTTGATTCAATTTGAATTTAGTCATAATTAATTTGATCTAATCAAATTTAAATCATACAATATTTGCACATTAGTCCTCCTCGAAGTTTGCTAACCTTTAGTAATTAAGTTCTTGTTATTTGTAATAATTACAAATTAATCCAATCATCAATCACATTCATAATTCGGATTACAACCATTTGATTAGTCTCAAACTCCTTATGTGTGTGACCCCATAGGTTATATTTTTTCTGATAATGAGACATGTTGTGATCTCCATCATAGCATTATTGAAACTCTTTTCAATGGATTGGAATGCTTTCAATTTTTTTCATCAAAAAGTTATTGGATCATCTATGTAATTCTCTATGGGCCCCACAATCCAGTAATGACACCTAGTAGCATATAGTGGCAGACCAGCAGAATGGAGTAGAATGAATCTCTAGGTATAGTTATCGTATGATATAGTTCTTCTATCAGGGTCATGACTAGATGGAGATTATGGATAACTTATCAAACTACAACACTGTCATATATAAAATTTATTTGACTTGAATTTTTAATGTGAAGTATATGAAATTTTTTTTCCACTATTCACTCTATCCTGATCAAGGTCTTCTAAACTCAATCTCATAAATTATACAGGACTATCTTTCTTATCTATCAAGGATGATAGATTTCATCTTGGTGTACATCTATTCCTACATTGAACCTACTATAGCCAACATATATCACAGAGACCCCTATGGATAGGGATCGAGTTTATGTGCAGTCAAACTATTATAGCCTCACTGTGAACAATCGAGGCACCTCAAATCTAAGGACTAGTCAAACTATTGTAACATTGAATAAGTCACTAATGAGTGAATAGCCATTCAAGTGACTTCTCGTAATGATACGCTCAATACCTTTCTCTTCCAATAAATACCTACACTCTCGCTCCAGTGTCCCCACACTATAGACTCAAGACTCATCTATCCTAAAGAGAAGCAACTTGTGCACCAATTAGATCAATTACCGTCTTCATAATTATCCTTTCATCAGGAGCATTTAAGAATTAATTGTTAATGATACATGCCTTAAATTCTCAATATTTGAGAATATGTATCATCATCTTATTAATTTTGGATGATTCATAGACAAAAAATACAACATGAATGAAAAAATAACTTAATTTTATTAATTTCAAATGTACAATTACAAAAATGTCTCTAGAATATTTATAAGTATCAGTTTAATTGGATTCTAGGGCATACATCTAACAAATGATGGCCTAGAGTTGAATTCGAGGCCATCGCTGCTCTGCTGAGGTCCGCTCTAGACTTTGTCAAGACCATGCTCAATGTCTCAAACTCTCTTCTTGACCTCTTCCTCATGCCAGGATCTTCCTAGCTTAGGGGAGGGAATAGGCTGGGATTGAATCACCAATGGAGGAGGAGCTTCCTTGCTGTGCCCCTCCCCTTAGGTTTTAACAAGAAGGAGAATGAACCGAAATGGTAGTGGAGTGGAGTGAATGCTGTCAAAGCGAGACTCTAGGAATAAGACCATCAATTGAGATGCAAAGGAACCCCTCAAGGGTTTGGTTCCATAGGCTACAGTTGATGCTCCGTTACTTGTTGGAGCCATTGTACAGCATCGATTAGCATGTGGATATAGTGAGCCAGGGCTTCAGATGGTGGTGGATCTATTATGGCCCAAGGTTGTACCACCATAGATCCACGAGCAATGCTGCTCTGATTATGGTAGGCAGATTGCCGAGGGAGGTGGCCAAGTTTTGCACTCTCATCCATACCATGTTATCTTTTCTCTCAAAGGAGCTTGAGGCCCTTCCTCTAGCATCAATCTGTTGCCATAAAACTCCAATGGGATGTTGATGTGGCTGGAGCTAGGTGTTAGTCAGGATCTGGGATGTTAGAGAGTGCCTACAAAGGAAGTCCACAGTTGCTGGGGTGTTTCAGTGGAGGATCCTCCGATGCTTAAGTTAGTTGGAGTTTTGAAAATAGTGGGGAGAAAAGATTGTAAAGATGGAGTGGGCTAGTATTAGCTTGGCTTACCTTGGGGTCCCTTTCATACCTCTTTTTATTTGGAGGTTGAGCCCATAGGCTACTAATTAGAATCTGTGCTACTTAGACCTAGCTCTATCGGACGATAGGCCACATTTTGACCTTCGTCATGGGAGGAATTCCTCACTCCCCCATATAGAGGTTGTTAGTCATGGGTGTCAAGCACAGGCTTCACCTGCATGGCTTGGCCATATGAGTGGTGTCGGTTAAGAAACGTAGGAGATTTTATGCATGTATTTTAAAATTTTTTAAAATAAATCACAACAGAAAGCAACTAGATTAATCTTATTAATCTAATATGTATATGATCTGAATAATAAATCAACCTACTCTAAGATCTATGACATGATATGTGGCATATAAAATCTAAAAATTAGAAAATAAAATCTGCATGCATACATGTGAGCAGTAGATCAAATCTATTTCTAATTTGAGTTCAGAACTCGATATCTAAGAATGGATTGACGATCGCTGTTACTGAGAGACATGGTATAGGGGTCCTCGCTAGTTGCTCATAGTTGCACAGCATATCCAACCTCTATGGATGGTCCACTCGAAGCTCCAATCTGATCGGTCTCCTCGGGAGTGCTAGCTCATGTGAAGACTATCTTGTTGGCTGATCTGGATCCTTTCTTCAAATCTCTTGAACCTTTTCAGAAGTTGAAAAATGACATCTGGAGGAGATGAGGATGTAGAAGAAATATGGAGAGGAGACACTCTTTTTTCTTCTTTTTCTCTCTTTCCAAATCCTTAGGAACAAACCCTAGAATCCTAGGTTTCGCTCACCCAAAGAGGAGAGGGCTCTCCTCTTTCTTTCACACCATGAAATGTCATGCCCCAACCCTTCACCATGAAGAACCTTTTCAAATCTCTTACACGCATGCACACAAGGAAAAAGTCATTTTATTTTGGCATCATAAGTGGTTAGGGTTTGAAGAGTCCAAGAGAGGTTGGACTCTAGCTTGACTTGTCGCCCCCTTTCATAAAACCCATGCCAAAATATTGCGACGCCCCATCCACCTTTCTTTCTCACAGTAAATCAGATTTTCATCTGATTTCCCATGCCAACACATTCCTCATTTTGTCACACAAAATAAAAGGAATATAAGGCATGGAGTGGAGGTGGTTGGGATGAGATCAAATCTCATCTTGATAAGAAGTTATCTTTGAAATCAAATCTCAAACTTTCCTTTATCAAAACCATCCATATTTGGTGGTGAGAAAGGGGAGGTGACATCAAATGTTTGCATGAAGAAATCTCATGCAAAAACTCTTTTAGCATGAGGAAGGATGGCATCCAAAAATGGGTGGCACAAGAGAAGAGGAGTCCAATCTTTTATGGACTCTTGGTTTTCTTAGTTGACTCCAAATCAAATCATATTTGGTTAGGCCCAAATAGATTGATGAAATCTAATCTAATTAGATTCATGAATCTTTTATCAAATTTTAATCTAATTAAAAATTGATTAAACTAAAATTTTGATCAAATCAGTGACAATTCTTCCTTAGCGATTAGGTCATCTCATAACCTAATCAGGTCAAACCTAATTGAATCTAATTCAATTAGATTTGATCAAATCCTCTTTTCTCAATCTAATTAAGCTAATCAATAATATAATTACTAATTAATCTTTTATTAATTCACTAATACTTAGCAAATTATTTCATCACAACTTTTGTTTAAGGTTAATCATCAATCGAATTGATGATTACACCATAAAATGATTCTTAATCGTTGATCAGTCACATGATCAGTCAGAATTTTTTTTTGAGTGTGACCCCATAGGTTCGAACCTAAGTCGATAGCATTGAAATAAATTTTTGAACTAATCGATGTAACCATCTAGCAATGAGACATGATGTCCGGATAGGTCGAATGATTGCAAAGCAACATTCAAGAACCTACTAGCGTATGGTTACCGTATAATTCATCTCTTTAATTTTAATACTCAAGGTGACCTAGGATTTAACTATCAATCCTAGATTAGTCATCCATATTATATTTTAATTTTTCAAATCCATCACATGGATTATCCGAGCCCAAGTTTTACCAAATTGAAATACAGTGATACATTAGCTCCTACTTATTCAGAGGGGTCAATCTCTTCTTGACTCATACACTGACTTAACAAATATTTGATTGTATCCAAAAATCTTTCATCACTGAATTAAAAATTCAGATAGTCCGACATCAAAGTATAGTGAGTTGCTTGTAAGTCACCGTGGTGATCTCAAGTCAGAGGGACACTTATACCCATACCCTTCGTACGCTACTCTTGATAGTAGAGTGCCCCACAGTTAATCACATTCAATGAGATGTACTCTTACATCTCACTTGCATGCCATACCAGTATCTCCATACTACTTGATTATGAGGATAACCAATACATATGTGACACAACGACCTATACTCGATAATCGCTATCATCCTAGTAATAGCGTATCGTTTGGTCGTGAACTAGCTTAAGAACTACGTGATAGTATCATATACCCATTTTCGATTTATCATCTCAGAACTCCTTGATACTGATACTTTAGTAAATGGGTTAGTCAGGGTCTTCCTTCCGTCGATCTTCTAAAGTTCGAGATCACCTCGATCCATGATTTTTTGAATAAGGTGATAGCGATACAAAATATTTGGTAAGCTAATGGGACTTCGGCTCCTTGGCATAATTTATGGCTCCGGTGCTGTACAATATAGTAGGACCATTATTAGAGGGTGCCACTCCTAGCTTACCAATGAACTTTTACAATCATATAGCTCCCTTACAAACTTCTAATGCTGCAATGTATTTTGTCTCCCAAATTGAATTGGCTATATTGTTCTGCTTGGAACTTTTCCAACAGATTGCTCCATTATTTAGGATAAAGATGTATTCTGACATGTTCTTGCTATTATTATGTCTAACTAAAAACTAGAGTCAAACTTCACAAGTTTTAAGTCAGATTCTCCATAACTAAGCTACCGGTCCTTAGTATTTCTTAAATACTTAAGGATGACCTTCCAGTGATTTTCACCCGAATCTTGCAGATACTCACTATCCTTAGTGAGTATACCATATCCGATTTCATACATGATGTATATAATAGAATAAATTCTACTCATAAAGCTCTATGTACGTGGGCTAGGATAATCCAAGCAGCCTCTTAGATCTATCTCTATAGATCTTCATTCCTAGGATGAGAGATATTTTTCCTAAGTCTTTTATGGAGAACAGTAATGACAGCGAAACCTTTATTCCCTGTTATGTAAGGAATGTCATTCTTGATTAAGAGAATTTCATTCACATACAAAAAAAAAATATACTCATAGAATTATTAACCCATTTGTATTTACAGGGTTCTTCTTCATTCTCAATGAAGCCATGCATTTTGATCACTTATCAAAATGTATGTTCCAACTTCAAAATATTTAGCATTGCCATAGGAGAAAATATCTTGTTATGGTCAATACCATAATGTTGACGATATTCTTAAGCAACCATATGGGTTTTGTAGGTCTCCACCTTCTCGTCTGCATCCTCTGATCCTATTGAAGATCCACTTACACTCTATGGGCTTTACCCTTTTGAGTGGATCAATGAGTGTCGATACACCGTTGACCTTCATGGACTCTATTTCGGACTTTATGGCTCTAAGTCACTAATCGGAGTAGGATTTTTGCATGGCATCCATGTAGGTGATTAGATTCTTATTGTTTTCATCGAGTTCAAAAGGATCATGTCTCGGACCTAGAAACCAAAGTATCTATCCGACGGACGTGGTACTCTACCAGATCTCCTTAATGATGCCTCTACAATGGATTTCGGATTTGATCTAATCAAATCTGATTCTATAGATTTACTAGATTGTATTGATTCTTCTATCTGTCGAACATCATAAGTTCCATATTAGAGGTATCAGTTCTTTCACCAAGGTACTCCTTTTCTAAAAAGAAATATCGAACAATTTTTTTTCTTCAGCAAGATAGAAGTAATATCCCTTAAATTTTTTGGGATACCTTAAAAAATAATATTTATAGGATCAGGATCTAAGCTAATCAGTTTGCAAATCTTGACATAAACCAAACACTCCCAAACCCTAAGGTAAGAGAGTATCGACTTACATCTAGTCCATATCTCATACGATGTCTTTGCAACTGATTTGTTCAGAATTTAGTGCAGAACATAACAAGCAGTCTTAAGAGCATCATCTTAAAAAGAGACTGGCAAACTTGTAAACCCTATCATGGATCAAACTATGTCTAATAAAGTCGATTCCAATAAGAAAAAATCCTATTCTCTTCTAGACACTTCAAAAATTCATTGAAAAGGTATTCTCCTCCTTAGTCTGACCGAAGAGTTTCAATGCTCTTCCCAGTTTGTTTCTCTATCTTATTATAAAAATATTTAAATATTTTAAATAATTCAAATTTATGACAAATATGTTCGTAGATCTAATACATTAGCATGTATTAGACTCAGAACATCATTAGCTTGTTCATCTTTTTCAGTAAAAGATGACTTGGTCATTTTATCAAGAGGACAGAACTCAAAGGTTGACAACGATTCACAATCATTGAGTTCGATGATACCCTATTTACTTAATTGTTCATCCTATTCTTATTTATATGATCGAGCCTAAAATACCAAAGATAGGTTTTCATGATATTATATATGCTAAGGAGTTTGTTTGGTGTGTATATTATACTAATAGGCTGTATAAATATCATTTTTTAGTTGTCCACACATGATTTTGACATCATCTATAATGATATCACAAAAATCATTCTATGTTGACAATGTAAATCCATCTTTGGCCAGAAGATTTATGAAAATTACATTCGTCAAAATGGATAATAGTGACAATCACCAAAAATGACATTATTAGAATCGAAAACTCGCTTGACAATTTCTAAAGCCAGAACTGGAATATGAATTCCAACTCCAACATTCAAAAATCTTTTACTATTTTCAATCTTTCTACTAACCTGAAGTTGTTGCAATAAATTATAGATTTAAATTAGACTTCTGATAACTAATATCCAGGTAATAGTATCACAGATAGAAAAATCACAAGATGTTATCATATAAGCACCATGCCCTGCAACCATTTGCTAATTTCTCCTCTTTAGCCTGTTGGGTCATGAAAAACTAGATGCGGAGAATGATTCCTCTTCCAATATCCCTACTTCTTCTAAAAGAAGCACTCTACTAGACTCGAGTTAACCTAAGACTCATTTATCAATCAAGCTCCAAAGCCCAAGCACGACATGCTTGCACCTACCTTTTCTTTCCTTTTTCAAAAGACTGATGCCCTACAGAAGATGCATCTTCAGAGGTGCCAAAGAACTCCTTTAATATTTGAAGAAATTTTTTCAGCTAGCATTCTTGAATTTACAACTAAATTCATCATTCATCGCTGCCCTCATAATGTACCGCATCATGATTTGATCATTTAGCTACTTCTGATTGAAGTGAAATTTGAGTGCAGGGGTAAAACGATAATTTTAAAACTTTTTCAAAATTACTATTTTATAGTAAAAATTATTAATTAATCTAATTAATTAATATATATTTATCCTATACTAAAATCTAAATATGATATATAGCATGCATGCATTTAAATTTGAAATTCAAATTTCTATAGTAAACAATTTACTGCTATGTGTTCAGAACACATTACCTTTGTGCGGATAGTCGATCGCCATAACCTGATCACCATCGAAAGGATCTGATCATCAAAATGCAGCCACACAGTATGTCTAACCTCTACGGATCGTTTATATGAAGCTCTCGATCTGATCAGCTCCTCATGAATGCTAGTTCGTGACTGCACTTTTTTGATGATCGATGTTGATCGAACTCTTTCGATCGATGTCTGCCGACTCTTTGAATACTTCAAATCATCAGCAAAGATGGTAGAGAGGTTGATGATGCTCTCCCTAAAGTTTGGTGGGCTCACAACACTCATAGCTCATGTTCTCACTTCTCGAACCCTAAGCCAAAACCCTAGGGTACACAAGAAAACTCTGCGCCCACTTTTGTTTCTTTTCTTTTCTTTTCTCTCGAAAGGTTTTGGACCTTCACCTCACACAGAAAGCTTTCTTACGCCTCCTTCTTTCTCTCAGAAAAATTCTACACACGCCCAACATCTCTTTCTCTTTTAAAATAGTGCAAGACGTGTCTTATCCATGTGAGAGGATAAAGATAAGTGGTTGCACACTTGAATTCAAATTGAATTTGAATTCAAATGCAAATCAACTCATCCCTATCCACTCTGGGTGTGAGAAGAGAAGGGGCATGGCTTCTTTATGCATGGAAAGATTTCATGAGAAACTCTTTCTCATGTATGATAAGTGGCGCACAAGATGGATAAGCAAGAAGGTGCAAGGGATAAGTTATCCATTCAAATTCAAACACCCTTTGAATTTGAATGGCTAACAAATCAAGTTTATCCAAAAATTGATGCACAAGAGTGGCCATGAGATGCCTTCTGTGTGGAAGAAAATTCATAAGAAGTTGCTTCTCGTGAATTCAAATGGGTGCTGAAGAAGTGAGGTGGCGCAGGGAGTTGAATTCAAAAGGTGGTTTGATCTTAATTGAACCAACCTAATCAAAATAGGTTAAGCACAATCAGACTAAGTTAAACCCAACTTAATTAGGCTTAATTAGGCTCAATAAAATCATAATCAAATCAAAATTTGACTAAGCCTAACCCCTGATCAAATCAGGGACCAAACCACTTCGATGATTAGGTCAACACTTAACCTAATCGGGTCAAACCCAACTGAATCCAATTCAATTGGACTTAATCCAAAAATAATTACTCAATCAAATTGAGTTAATTAGTGATCAAATCACTAATTAAACCCATAAATACTGAATCCAAATTCGATGGGCAATCGGGTATCAAAGTCCATCGATATGAAACCTTGATCGAAGAGTCCCAAACTAGTGGGACTCTTGACCCCGGTACCCAAAATGTGTGGAACTCGTGATCAGAGAATCTTGATTCTCGATCATAGAGTCCTAGACATATAGGACTCATAGTCCACAAGCATTAGGATTCTTCATCAGCCATCAGATTAGATAGGAACCTCTAATGTGTGTGACCCCGCAGGTTCGAACCTAAGTCGGTAACACAAGAACCAATTTCTGTACTAATCGAAGTGACCATCTAGCAATGGTACCCGACATTCAGATAGGTCGAATAGTCACAATCGCAACATTCAGAACCTATATGAATATGGTTAGTGTATAATTCATCCCTTTTGACCCCTGTGTTTAGGACGACTCAGGGTTAAACTGTCAACCCTGATTAGATCATCCGAATCATGCTCAACTCAAACAGTCCTGTGACTCCTCACTAGGACTACCCTGGCCAAGATTTTGCTAAATTAAAATATAACTGTATACAGCTCCTGAATTGGAGTGGTCAATCCCATCTTGACACACGCACCGACAAGTGAAGTACTTGACTACACCCAGCAGCCTTTCGTCACTGAATTAGAAATTCAGATAGTCCAGTGCCTAAGTGCAGTGAGTTGCTTGCAAGCCATCATGGTGGTCTTAGGTCGGAGGGACATTTATACCTATATCCCATCGGAGCAAATTTTGACAGCAGAAATAGCTCCAGAGTCGGTCACATTCAGTGCAGTGTACCCTTACATCTCACCTGTATGCCATACCAGTGTCTCCACACTCCTTGGTTAAGAGGACAACCAACCCATATGGCACACAATGACCTATGCTTGATAAACGTTGTTGTCCTTCGTAACAACATATCATTTGATCGCGAACATATTTAAGGACTAAACGACAAATCCTCCTTTGTCAAGTCTAAATAGTCCTAAGGACTTCACCACAACACAGGAGTTCATTAGAAGATGAAACAATTTGTGATGAATAATGCCAAAATAACTTTTATTTATTTATAATTTATATACTAATACAAGAAAGAGCACAACCATCAACAAGCTGACGATTGGCTTTGGGGCACTATTCCCAACAATCTCCCACTTGACCTAAAGCCAATCCGTGTAGTATCTAATACCCATCTTCGACTTGAAGTCATCGAACTCCTTCACTGCAATGGCTTTAGTGAATGGGTCGGCCAGGTTCTCCTTTCCATCGATCTTCTGAAGGTCGACGTCACCTCGATCTATGATTTTCCGGATGAGATGGTAGCGGCACAGAATATGCTTCGTCCGCTGGTGTGCCTTTGATTCCTTCAACTGAGCAATGGCTCCAGAGCTGTCACAGTAGAGCAGAACTGGACCAACAAGGAAGGATGCTACTCCGAGCTCGGTGATGAATTTTCTCAGCCACACCACTTCTTTGGCAGCATCTGATGCAGCGACATACTCCACCTCGCAAACTGAATCAGCCACAGTGTGCTGCTTGAAACTTTTCCAGCAGACAGTTCCATCATTAAGGGTAAAAATAAATCCCGACACAGAATTACTCGTGATCAAACTGAAACTAGAGTCGGTAAACCCTATAAGTCTCAAGTCCGATTCACCATAAACAAGCCACTGGTCCTTAGTATTTCTTAAATACTTCAGGATG
Organism: Elaeis guineensis; assembly: GCF_000442705.2. Lineage (NCBI taxonomy): Eukaryota > Viridiplantae > Streptophyta > Magnoliopsida > Arecales > Arecaceae > Elaeis > Elaeis guineensis. The sequence continues at coordinate 97,707,074 of NC_025996.2, read as the reverse complement.
GTTTTAACAACCTTTCAGTGATTCTCCCCTGGATCAGATTGGTATCTACTCACTACTCCTAGTGAGTACGCCACATCTGGTCGTGTATATGTCATGGCGTACATGATAGATCCAACTACCGAAGCATATGGAATTCTACCCATACGCTCTCTCTCTTGAGATGTTGTCGGACAATCCCTCTTCGAGAGAGAAATTCCATGGCCTATCTGTAGATAGCCTTTCTTGGAATTCTCCATGCTGAACTTTTTCAGTATAGTATCAATGTACGTGGACTGGGATAAGCCAAGCAACCTTTTAGATCTATCCCTATAGATCCTCATCCCTAGGATGTAGGAAGCTTCTCCCAAATCCTTCATGGAGAATTGTGACGACTGCCAAATCTTTATTCCTGCAATGCAGGGACATCATTCTCGATTAAGAGAATATTATCCACATACAATACAAGAAATACTACTACTGGACCATTAGTCCACTTATAAATGCAGGGCTCTTCTTCATCCTTAACGAAGCCATACATCTTGATCGTTCTATCAAAATGTATGTTCTAACTCCCGGATGCCTGCTTAAGTCTATAAATGGACCTCTGTAGCCTGCACACCTTAGACTCTTCTGTGGATGTGAACCCTTCAGGTTGTATCATATACACCTCTTCGTCCAGCTCTCCATTTAGGAAAGCTATTTTCACATCCATCTATCAGATTTCATAGTCCAGATGGACAGCTATCGCAAGCATAATCTGAATGGATTTGAGCATTGCCACAGGAGAAAATGTCTCGTCATAGTGTATACCATAACGTTGATGATATCCCTTGGCAACCAGACGGGCTTTATAGGTCTCCACCTTTCCGTCTGCGTCCCTCTTCCTCTTGAAGACCCACTTACACCCTATGGGTTTTACTTTTTCGAGTGGGTCAACTAATGTTCACACATCGTTGACCTTCATGGACTCCATTTCAGATTTCATGGCCTCTAGCCATTTCTTAGAGTCAGGTCTCTGCATTGCATCCATGTAGGTGATTGGACCCTCATCATTTTCATCAAGTTCGACAGGATCGCCATCTCAGATCAAGAAACCATAGTATCTGTCCGGTTGATGTGGTACTCTACCAGATCGCCTTAAGGGTGCAGGAACAATGGGCTCCGGATCTGATCTAACCAAATTCGGTTCAGGTTCAGCTACTTGTGTCGATTTTTCTACCTGCCGAACTTCCTCAAGTTTGACTTTAGAGGCAACAGTCCCTTCACTAAGGAACTCCTTTTCTAAAAAGATTGCCTTAAGGCTGACAAACACCTTTTGCTCATCAGCTAGGTAGAAATAATACCCTTTGGTCTCTTTTGGGTACCCTATGAAATTACACTTGTCAGACCTAGGACCAAGCTTGTCCGTAATTAAACGTTTAACATAAGTCAGACACCCCCAAACCCTGAGGTGCGAGAGTACTGGCTTACGTCCTATCCATATCTCATATGGCATTTTGGTTACAGACTTACTCGAAACCCTATTTAGAAGGTAACAAGCCGATTCGAGCGCATATCCCCAGAGGGAGATCGACAGACCAACAAACCCCATCATGGATCGAACCATATCCAACAAGGTCCGATTCCTCCTTTCAGACACACCATTATGCTGTGGTGTTTTAGGAGGAGTCCACTGAGAGAGAATCCTATTCTCCCCAAGATATGTCAGAAAATCATTGAAAAGGTATTCACCTCCTCGATCAGATCGAAGAGTTTTAATACACTTCCCAGTTTGTTTTTCTACCTTATTTCAGAATAGTTTGAACATTTCAAACGACTCCGACTTATGCTTCATTAAGTAGACATATCCATACCTCGATAGGTCATCTGTGAAGATAATGAAGTAGAAATATCCATCTCTTGCACTTGAGCTCATGGGTCCACATACATCAGAATGTACCAGACCCAAGAGTTCACTGGCTTTCTCACCTTTTCCAGTAAAAGATGACTTGGTCATTTTCCCAAGAAGACAGGACTCACAGGTTGGAAGTGATTCACAATCACCAACTTCAAAAATTCCTTCTCGTGCCAACCTGTTTATCCTGTTCTTATTGATATGACCTAGCCTACAGTGCCAAAGATAAACTTCTGACACATTATCTATTCTAGGGCATTTATCGGAGGTTTGAACCACATTAACAGGCTGTGATAGTAAGTAAATTTTATTATTTATTTGTCCAACAAATATTGTAACACCATTCAAAATGATATTGTAAATATTTTCTTTTATTAAAAATTTATAACCGTACATAGCCAAAAGGCCTACAGAAATAATATTTAATAAAAAGCTTGGACAATAGTGACATTCACTCAGAATTATATTACGAGAATTAATTACAAGATTCATGATTCTTAAAGCTAGAACTGGAACTTTGCTTCCATCTCCAACGTTCAGAAACCTCTCGCCGTCATCAAATCTCCTACTGACCTGCAGACCCTGCATCGAATTGTATAAATGATAAGGGCTTCTGGTATCCAATACCCAGGCAGTAGTATTACAAATGAAAAAGTTGCAAGGTGTTATCATATAATTACCCTGCTTCTTCTTCAGCCTGTTCGGATCTAGGGCGGCAATATATAGAGGACAGTTCCTCTTCCAGTGCCCCTACTTTTTGCAAAAGAAGCAGTCTGCCTCGCTCTGGTCGGCTTGCGCTTCTTGGTCTGACCCTGTGCAGGCATCCCAGCATGCGACTGCACCTTCTTATTCTTCTTCTTCTTGTTCTTCTTTCCTTTCTTAAAGGGGTGACGACCAGAAGAAGACCCTCCCACAACATTCACCGACTCTTTATGGAGTTGGTGGTCCTTCTCAAAGTTCTGCAGCAACCCCAACAAGCCGTGGTAGTTCACTACAGGCTTTGTCATTCGAAAATGAGTAAGAAAGGGGAGGAAGGACTTAGGCAAAGAATTAAGGATCACATCCTTACCGAGCTACTCGTGCAAGGAAAGTCCAGTTTTACTTAGGTGCTCAATCTTTTCGATCGTGTACAGTACATGATCAGTGACTAAGACCCCATCCCTCATCCGAGCATTGAAAATGGCACAACTAGTTTTGTGCCTTTCAACGTCGTCAGGCGTGCCAAAGGAGTCGCTCAACATTTGAAGCATCTCCTGTGGCTGGGCATTCTCAAACCTACGGCTGAACTCATCATTCATTGTCACCAGCATTATGCACCGAATAGTGGTGTGGTCATTGAGCCACTTTTGGTAAGTATCTCGGATCGTCCCTCTAGCGTTCGGGACTGGCTCCTCGGGTGTCGGATCCGTTACTACATAAAGGATCCGCTCATGCTCAAGGATGATTTTTAATTTTCGATACCAACTATCAAAATTAGGTCCCATGAGTTTGTCATTATCTAATAATGATCGGAGGGACAGGGTAGTGGCCATAGCTGCATAAAGGAAAATCAGACCTCTCTTAGTATATAAATTATTAATACTAAAGACTTGGACTTTAGTCTAAAGTTTCTCCCAGTATTTTTACCAACTGGTAGCCTCAACCTCCAATTCGAGGAATTACTTTAATTCCTTAGTGGGTACTAGAATCCACACAGACTACACACGAGCCCAACTTTGGTTGGTCAACCCATGTGCATCTATGGGTAGGTTCATAACCAGTTGTTTCTCTAAACAACTTCTACTAATAAATTTTGCCTCAGAACCTAATCAGTAGGCTTTGGCCTCCACTGAAAAGATCTGGTTAGGTCCAACCATTAACATGACTTGATTTGGTGAATCAGACCAATAAATGATCAGGTCCGACTTTGGCCGGCCAACCTGATCACTATCAGAAAGACTCAACCAAATTATCATATTATGAATGATAATTTCATTAGTCAATAAGCACCAGGTCTTTGGGCCTCCAGTGATTATTAAACTAATGGACTCATTATCACTCACTTAATGGGAGGCTATGACTTAGTTATCACTATAACTTAATCATTTTTAGGGACCTAATAATTTTTGAGGATTTTATTAAAGGATAGAAAAGAAAAAATTAACCAGTCAATTTCAATCCTCCCACTGACTTCACCAAGTCAAATTAAAAAGAATTTAATTAAAGCCGGCATTAGGTGCACCTAAATCAGTCACACTGATTTACCTAATGACCTGGGTGAGCCCTAATCATCAAGTGATCTAATCAAAACCTAACTCACCAGGTTGGCTAGGTAAGTGAGATCAGTGGTGAGGATATGCCATTAACTCGTCAGAGATCGAATCAATACGAGTAGCTCCCACTTAAAAATCACTAGTCAGACTGTCGAACTTACCTTAGCCACCAACCGGTTCATTAGTTTTAGTTTGATCAACTTAGCAAATAGGGTTCCACCGCGTAGCCATGAATTAAGTCCATCTTGGTCTAGTTAAAGACATGGATCCATTCAACTACAACTATTGAAGTTGAGTCTAGAGTATCCTTGACCTAATCTAATTTAACTTTTGATTAGATTTGACCAATTACTCTAATTTAGTCCATTTTTTTAAGCTAACCTTAGGTCTTACCCAATTATGGACCTAATCCATCTAACCCATTGACCCACAAGTTTATGCAATTGTCTTAGGTCTTAATTCACAATTCTAGACCTACTAGACAATACTTAATTCTTTTAATTAAGTATTTGGGCTGATGGGTCAGGGTTTGGCATTTCGAAAATAATTTTCAAATTTGAAAGATTTTATTTTCTGTTCACCAAATATGTTGACTCATTTCACAAATAGGTCAGCACATTTCATAAATAGCAATCCTATTGCTCATTACATAACAGAAAATAACTCAATCAAAATAAATCATGAATATTCCTTTAGATCTAATCTAACACATTCATAATAAATTTCACAATTGAACCTTTACAATTAATTTCTTTTGCTGCTTCATCTGTATGGGATATAATTACAGCGGCACCCCTACCGCCATAGGAGACCCCATCGAATGGGAGGAGAGGGCCTTTAAACCCTGCTTTTCTCCCATGATCGACGGCCATGGCAACCAACCCAATTCGATTACTTGCTACTTGGATCAAGTATATCTAAATATACCAATTTCAAAATTTAAATTTCAAATTTCAAACAAATTTCAAATTTCAAAATTTTGAATTTCAAATTTTGAATTTTAAATTTTAAATTTTAAATTTAAAATTTCAACCAAATTTTAGATTTTAAATTTTAAAATTTAAATTTCAAATTTTTGAATTTTGAATTATGAATTTTAAATTTTAAATTTCAAATTTTAAATTTTTGAATTTCAAATTTTTGAATTTTGAATTTCGAACAACATTCAAAATTCAAATTTTAAATTTTTGAATTTCAAATTTCAAATTTAAACTTTTAGATTACAACTTAATCTACACATGCAAATATATATATCATATCTAAGAACCCGCTCTGATACTATTTATGGAAAAATTCATAATTCTAGACCTACTAGACAATACTTAATTCTTTTAATTAAGTATTTGGGCTGATGGGTCAGGATTTGGCATTTCGAAAATAATTTTTAAATTTGAAAGATTTTATTTTTTGTTCACCAAATATATTGACTCATTTCATAAATAGATCAGTACATTTCATAAATAGCAATCCTATTGCTAATTACATAACAGAAAATAACTCAATCAAAATAAATCATGAATATTTCTTTAGATCTAATCTAACACATTCATGATAAATTTTACAATTGAACCTATATATTTAAGTCCTTTCGCTGCTTCATCTGCATGGAATATAATTGCAGCGGCACCCCTACTGCCATAGGAGACCCCATCGAATGGGAGGAGAGGGCCTTTAAATCCTACTTTTCTCGTATGATCGGACGGCCATGGCAACCAACCCAATTAGATTACTTGCTATTTGGATCAAGTAAATCTAAATATACCAATTTCAAAATTTTAATTTCAAATTTTAAATTTTAAATTTTAAAATTTGAATTTCAAATTTCAAACAAATTTCAAATTTCAAAATTTTGAATTTTAAATTTTGAATTTTAAATTTAAAATTTCAACCAAATTTCAAATTTCAAATTTTAATTTCAAATTTTTGAATTTTAAATTTCAAATTTCAAAATTCAAATTTTAAATTTTGAATTTCAAATTTTTGAATTTTAAATTTCGAACAACTTTCAAAATTCAAATTTTAAATTTTAAATTTTAAATTTTAAATTTTAAATTTAAACTTTTAGATTACAACTTAATATATGCATACAAATATATATATATATATATCATATCTTAGAACCTGCTCTGATACCATTTGAAGTGAAATTTGAGTGCAGGGGTAAAATGATAATTTTAAAATTTTTTAAAATCACTATTTTATCGTAAAAATTATTAATTAATCTAATTAATTAATATATATTTACCCTACACTAAGATCTAAATATGATATATAGCATGCATGCATTTAAATTTGAAATTCAAATTTCTACAGTAAACAATTTACTGCTATGTGTTCAGAACACATTACCTTTGTGCGGATAGTCGATCGCCATAATCTGATCACTATCGAAAGGATCTGATCATTGTAACATAGTCATACAGTATGTCTGACCTCTGCGGATCATCCACACGAAGCCTCGATCTGATCGGCTCCTCACGAATGCTAGTTCGTGACTGCACCTTTTTGATAGCCGATGTTGATCGAACTCCTTCGATTGATGTCTGCTGACTCCTCAGATGCTCGGATCATCAGCAAAGGTGGTAGAGAGGTTGATGATGCTCTCCCTAAAGTTTGGTTGGCTCACGACACTCGTGGCTCACGTTCTCACTTTTCGAACCCTAAGCCAAAATCCTAGGGTACACAAGAAAACTCTATGCCCATATTTGTTTCTTTTTTTTTTTTTCTCTTGAAAGGTTTTGGACCTTCACCTCATGCAAAAAGCTTCCTCATGCCCCCTTCTTTCTCTCAAAAAAATTCTACACACGTCCCACATCTCTTTCTCTTTTAAAACAGTGCAAGACGTGTCTTATCCACGTGAGAGGATAAAGATAAGTGGTTGCACACTTGAATTCAAATCGAATTTGAATTTAAATGCAAACCAACTCATCTCTATCCACTCTGGGCATGAGAAGAGAAGGGGTGTGGCTTCTTTGTTCATAGAAAGATTTCACAAGAAACTCTTTCTTGTGTATGATAAGTGACGCACAAGATGGATAGGCAAGAAGGCACAAGGGATAAGTTATCCATTCAAATTCAAACACCCTTTGAATTTGAATGGCTAACAAATCAAGTTTATCCAAAAATTGGTGTACAAGAGTGGACATGAGATGCCTTCTGTGTGGGAGAAAATTCATGAGATGTTGCTTCTCGTGAATTCAAATAGGCGCTGAAGAAGTGAGGTGGCGCAGGGAGTTGAATTCAAAAGGTGGTTTGATCGTAATTGAATCAACCTAATCAAAATAGGTTAAGCACAATTAGACTAAGTTAAATACAACTTAATTAGGCTCAATAAAATTTTAATCAAATCAGAAATTGACTAAGTCCAACCCCTGATCAAATCAGGGACCAAACCACTTCGACGATTAGGTCAACACTTAACCTAATCGGGTCAAACCCAACTGAATCCAATTCAATTGGACTTGATCCAAAAATAATTATTCAATCAAATTGAGTTAATTAGTAATCAAATCACTAATTAAATCTCTCATAAATACTGAGTCCAAATTCGATAGCAATCGGGTATCAAAGTCCATCGATATGAAACCTTGATCGAAGAATCCCAAACCAGTGGGACTCTTGACCCCGATACCCAAAATGTGTGGAACTCATGATCAGAGAATCCTGATTCTCGATCATAGAGTCTCAAACATGTAGGACTCATAGTATATGAGTATTAGGACTCTTCATCAGCCATCAGATCAGATAGGAACCTCTAATGTGTGTGACCCCGTAGGTTCGAACCTAAGCCGGTAGCACAGGAACCAATTTCTGTACTAATCGAAGTGACCATCTAGCAATGGTACCCGATGTTCAGATAGGTTGAATAGTCACAATCACAACACTCAGAACCTACGTGAATATGGTTACTGTATAATTCATCCCTTTTGACCCCTGTGTTTAGGATGACTCAGGGTTAAACTGTCAACCCTGATTAGATCATCCGAATCGTGCTCAACTCAAACAGTCCTGTGACTCCTCACTAGGACTACCCTGACCAAGATTTTACTAAATTGAAACATGACTGTACACAGCTTCTGAACTGTAGTGGTCAATCCCATCTTGACACACGCACCGACAAGTCAAGTACTTGACTACACCCAGCAGCCTTCCGTCACTGAATTAGAAATTTAGGTAGTCCAGTACCTAAGTGCAGTAAGTTGCTTGCAAGCCACCATGGCGATCTCAGGTCGGAGGGACATTTATATCCATATCCCATCGGAGAAAATCTTGACAGCAGAAATAGCTCCGGAGTCGGTCACGTTCAGTGCAGATGTATCCTTACATCTCACCTGTATGCCATACCAGTGTCTCCACACTCCTTGGTTAAGAGGACAACCAACCCATATGGCACACAATGACCTATGCTTGATAAACGTTGTTGTCCTTGATAACAATGTATCATTTGGTCACGAACATGTTTAAGGACTAAACAACAAATCCTCCTTTGTCGAGTCTAAATAGTCCTAAGGACTTCACCACAACACAGGAGTTCATTAGAAGATGAAATAATTTGTGATGAATAATATCAAAATAATTTTTATTTATTTATAATTTATATACTAATACAAGAAAGAGGACAACCATTAATAGGATGATGATTGACTTTGGGACACTATTCCCAACAATGATCAGTGTCTCTAATTTCATCACGTGCATTGGATGTGGAAATATTAGGTACTGGATCTGTAATCATATATAGGATCCATTCATACTTTAGAACTATTTATAACTTTCGATACCAATTATCGAAGTGGGTCCTATAAGTTAGTCACCATCAAACAGTGAATGGAGCAACGGACATCTAGCCATAACTGGAAGGAAAATATAAGATCTCTATATTTATGAATTGATTAATCCTAAAAATTTGGACTTTAGTCTAAAAGTTCTCTCACTATTTTAGTCGAATTGGTAGCCTCTACCTTCAATTCAAAGAATTACCCTAATTTCTTAGTGGGTACTAGAATCCACATAATTGCACATGAGCTCGACTTTGACCAGCTCACCCATGTATATTTATGGATAGGTTCTTATTTAATTATTTCACCAAACAATTTCTAGTAGTTAATTTTGCCCCAAGGTCTTAACATTAGGCTTTAGCCTCCACTAAAAGGTCTGGTTAGGTCCAACCATTAACATGATCATACTCAAAAATCAATCCACAAATGATCAAGCCCGACTTTGGTCGATCATCTTGATCCCCATAAGAGAGACTCGATCGAGTCATCATATTATAGATGATAATTTCAATAGTAGATGAGTACCAGGCCTTTGGGCCGTCCAATGATCGTCCAACTATTAGACCCATTATCACCCAACTTAATGGGAGGCTATGATCTAGTCATCATCATAATTATTTCATTTTTAGGGATCTAATAATTTTAGAGAATTTAATCAATTGAATTCATATATGAGAAAAGACTTGACTAGCTATTCTCAATCCTCCCATTGAATTCACCAAGTCAGATCAAAGAAGATTAGGTTTAATTTGATCCACCCAAGCAGTCATAAATCCTCCCACTGATTTCATTAAGTCATGAAGGGAATAGAGACTAGCTGGTCAACCCGACAAGTCATAAATTCTCTCACTAACTTCATCAAGTCATGAAGAGGAATATAGACAAGTCATACTAGGGACACCTAAATCAGTCGAGCTGATTTCCTAGTTAGCATGGGTCAACCATAATCATTAAGTGATCTGATCAAAACATAATTTACCACGTTGGTCAGATAAGTAAGTTCGATGAGAGGGATATGTCATTAACTTGTCATAGACTCAATCTATGTAAGTAACTCTTAATTAATGACCACCGATCAAGACTGTCAAATTTATCTTAGACACCAACTGGTTAATTAGTTTTAATTAGATCAGCTTATAGACTTGGGTTTGACCGCTGAGCTAAAATCAAAGTCTATTTGGTCTAATCAACGACATGAACTTGACCAACTACAACTATTGTATTGGATCTAGAGTGTCCTTGACCTAATCTAAATTAATTTTTGGGTTAGATTTGATTAACTACTCTTTTAGTCTATTAAATCTTTGATTCTAATCTTAGATCTAATCCAATTAAAAGAATCTGATCTGAACTAACCCGTATTCCATATTTTATGCAATGTCATTAGATCTTTAATTATAATTCTAGATCTAAATGCATATTTCTTAATTCTTAATTAAGTGTAGCATTAACATGGATTAAGGTTTTATGTTTGAAACAATTTTAATTTGTAAACTCCTTTACAATTTATAAACTTCTTTACAATGATTTTATACCTAAATATTTAGTTCTGAAGATTGAGTCGGCTCACCCCTGGACTGAGCCAGCTTCACGACAATGGATCGATTAAGTTCTGAAGTTAGTCAGCTCATTGAAATAAGTAATAATATTTATTTTTTACCTATATAATCTAGGTCAGGTTAGCAGAAAGTTGAGCTAACCAACCAGGGCACTAGGTCAACTCAAATCAAAATCGAGTCGACTCAACAGACAGAAACAACAATACTTTGTATAATTTTTAGATCTAAATAATTTTACATAAACTAAAATAAAATTGATCATAAATTAATTTTAGATCTCATCTAAATTTATTTATGATTTTAAATTTTATTTTTTATGATTAAAATAATTTTAATCATATAAATTAGATGTTACTACTTTTTGTATAACTTGTATCACATACAACAATCCTAGGGTTTCAATTCTAGGATTTTATAGAAAAGTAAATTTTCTTCCTTTCTTAGTTCATCTTCATGAACAAATAGCACCCCTATATGCCATAAGAGATCCCTATGGAATAGAAGGAGAGGGTCTTAAAACCCTACTTTCTCTTATGATCAGATGGTCAAGAATATCCAATCCGATTACTTGACTACTAGGCATCTAATCAAAACATATCATATATAAGAAAATTTAGATCTAATCTAAATCATATCAGATCTGATTTTAATATTATATCATATCTAAATCAGATCAAAAATATCATATGCATCATATAACATCAGATTTTATCAAAGATTAGTACAAACTAGGACAACCTTTTTACTGTAAGAGGTAAACCCTACAACCAGACAACCTTATTTTAGTTTGTATGATTAATTAATAATTAAATTCAGATCTAAGATATCATATATCAGATCTAAATAAAATTAAATTTTAGATCTAATATGCACATTGTTGGGTATAAAATACCCTCCAGCTGAAGTTCATGACAGGAGTGACCCTTCGGGGATTCTACCGACTTCCGACCTTCGGCGACATCTTTTCGAACCTCTCTGACGGCCGAGCCTCCGCAACACTCCCAAGTTTTGCCGACGGATAAGCCCCCACCAGCGTCGATCGGATTCTTCACGACGGACGGACTCCACCCAAGTTTCCACGATGATCGACCACCTTCTAGACTGCATCCGGACTCCTACGGGAGCCGGACTTCATCTCCGACTTCAATTGCAGGTAGACTTCGTCCGGACTCCTACGGGAGCTGGACTTCGTCCCCGACTTCAATTGCAGGTAGACTTCGTCCGGACTCCTACGGGAGCCGGACTTCATCCCCGACTCCAATTGCAGGTAGACTTCGTCCGGACTCCTACGGGAGCCGGACTTCGTCTCTGACTTCAATTGCAGGTAGACTTCGTTCGGAGTCCTACGGGAGCCAGACTTCATCCCCGACTTCAATTGCAGGTAGACTTCGTCCGGACTCCTACGGGAGCCGGACTTCATCCCCGACTTCAATTGCAGGTAGACTTCGTCCGGACTCCTACGGGAGCCGGACTTCGTCCCTGACTTCAATTGCAGGTAGACTTTGTTCGGACTCCTATGGGAGCCGGACTTCATCCCCGACTTCAATTGCAGGTAGACTTCGTCCGGACTCCTACAAGGGCCGGACTTCATCCCCGACTCCGACTACAGGAAGACTTCGTCCGGACTCCTACGGGAGCCGGACTTCGTCTCCGATTTCGACTGTAGGTAGACTTCATCCGGGCTCCCACAGAAGCCGAACTTTCACTCTAAATTCCTATTGCAGGAAGATCTCACCCCGAACTCCTACAAGGGCCGGACTCCGAGCTTCTACTGCAAGCGACCCACTTCGAGTTTTCACTGCAAACGATCTACTTCAAATTTCTACCACGAGCGGTCCGTGCCGGATTCCCACCGTAAGCCTTCACCTGAGCTTCCATTATGGATGAATTCCTTTCGGATCTATGTTGCAGACAGGCCTTGGTCGAGACTCCTCGACAAATGATCCCCATCCGGGCTTCTACGGAGATCGGACTCCGATCGAACTTCTATAAGCGGGCAAATGCCGTGCTCACAGAATCCAGTAGCTAGACCCCTCCGATGGATGAACCTCTCCAGCATCATCTGGCATCCACCGCCGGTCGACCCTCTGCCGAAGTCTGCACAAAATCAGACTGCATCTGTGGAAAGTCTCTAACCGAGCTCCCACGGCAAGTGGTCCTCACCTGCAGCCTTAACGCCCAAGGCACCCAATAGGATTTGCAACATCCGAGCTCCTCTCGGATGGATGGCTACCTCTCTCCGCCAGGCACCTCAACCGAACTTCGACCGACAGGCCCGGACCCCCTGGCAGCCCACAGTAATGGCGACGACTCTGCTCTGCTTCCTGCGACGGATCCCATGCGGCTCCATCACTCCCTGGCAGGCCTCAGTAATGGCCACGACTCTGCTCCATTCCTGCGATGGATCCCACGCGGCTCCATCACTCCCTGGCAGACCACAGTAATGGCCACGACTCTGCTCCACTTCCTGCGATGGATACCGTACGGCTCCTCCACCCTCTGGCAAGTCGCGACAACGGACGTCGCTTCACTCCCCGCAATAGACTCCACGTGGCAGGTCCCGGTGATGGCCACGATTCCACTCCACTACTCTTCACAACAAACTCCTCCTGACCCCGAGCGGCCCACTGCCAGACGGTTACAAACATCGCTATCAGTCTGTTGCACCCTCTGCCTATAAAAGGGGGACCCCAGATACGTTATTCTTTAAGCCCTAATTTCTATCTCAAAACTCTGCTAAAATTTCTGTTCGAGCACTTCATTCTTGTTGAGGCAGAGAACTGACTTGAGTGTCGGAGGGTCTTGCCAGAGCAACCCCAACTCGGTTTAGACTTCTTTTACAGGTCCCGACGGTGACCGCGACTCCCTCGACTCCAGCTTCTCCGACGCAGGCAGATTTTTGCACCAACAGGATTGGCGCTAGAGGAAGGGCTGTATCTTCGCAGTACCCTTGTTCTTAAAGGAGCGCTCAACGGGACCACCTTCGATCATCTTTTCCGACGTCCACTCCTTCCCCCACTAGGTCTTCGCCCGATGCCTCCCCGCAAAGCATCCACGCGGTGATCCCCACGGCCCAGATCTCAGGCTTCGGCCTCACCTCCAGTTTCCCAGCCTCCTCCTCCTCCTCCGGCAATGGGGTTGGCGTGGAGCGATTCGACCTACTGGTGCAGTAGGTCAGAGGCCTCACTGAAGCTGTGCAGACCATACAACAGCAACAGCAGCCGCAAGCATCAGTGCGACTGGAGAGAGCATCACCAGAACTCCAAAATCTGGTGGTAGGACGGGCCACTTGGGCCGGCCGCCCTGTCTTTCCCAGAAAGATGAATCCGAGAGTGGAGAGCCCTCAGTCAGATCACGATTCCACCCCTGGAAGATCTCTACCTCCATTCTGCCAAAAGACCCTCGAGACCCGTAGTCGAGAGGATTTTCTGGACCGGAGGCTCCAGGAGATGAACCGACGGATCGAAGAACTCCACCACGCTCCCCCCGCTTATGGTGAGGACATTTGTACTGACCCTCCCTTTTCTCAAATGATCATGCAAGAACTGATCCCACCGAACTTCAAGCTCCCTCAGTTTGAGAGCTACGACGGGACTTTGGACCCAGTTGACTACCTGGAGGCCTTCCGGACAATGATGCTGCTTCATGGTGCACCCGACGCCATCCTGTGCCGAGCTTTCCCATCCACCTTGAAGGGAGCGGCGAGAAATTGGTACTTGACACTGAAGTCGGGTACCATCTTTTTCTTTGATCAGATGAAACACCAGTTTGTGGCTCATTTTGTTAGCAGCCGACATCCCCGAAGGGGTTCGGAGTCCCTCATCAACATCAAGCAGAGGGAGGGGGAGTCCATTCGGGCTTACGTCAACCATTTCAATATCGCCATATTGGAGGTCTGGAACTTGGACCAATCGATCGCGATGGCTGCTTTGAAAGGCGGCCTTCAGAAGAACGACCTTCTATTCTCCCTGGAAAAGAAGTACCCCAAGGATTTTGCTGATTTATTGGCTCAGGCTGAGGGGTACGCCCGAGCAGAAGAAGCCTTCAAGATGAAGGACGAGGAGACCGCGAGAGAGCAGCAAGCGAGAGACTCGAGTAAGCCCACAGTCGAGAAAGGGGCGAGAGAAGCTTGGCCGCATTCTCGGACTCCCCCCGGGCACAAGAGTACTTAGACTCCTCCCCGAGCGCGCAGACAGAGAAGCCCGGAGCGTCGAGTCCGTCGGGGGTCTCCCCCAGGGAGATTCCGCAGTTATGCCCCCCTCAACGCATCGAAGACCCAGGTGCTGATGGAAGTTAGAGAGCAGCTCCCAAGGCCGGAAAGGATGTGCACGCACCCCGGGAAGTGCAATCCTAATAAGTTCTGCCTCTACCATCGTGACTACGGCCACGACATGGAGGAATGCATTCAGCTCCGAGATGAGATCGAGGAGCTCATCAGATGAGGTCGGCTCGACAGGTTTATTCGACGCCGGCCTGAGGGTAGAGAGGATCGACCAAGGGTCCTGCCGCAGCTTGAACCACCGAGGAGGGAAGAGCAGCCCGGAGATCGGCCTCTAATTGGGATCATCAACTTCATCTCCGGAGGACCTTCACAGAAAGCAGACCTTCTACAGCCCTAGGATTTGAAAAACTTATAAATGTATTGCGAATGATCCCGCTTTAAATTAAGATTCCTTTCAGACTTGCACATCTTTTCCTTTTCGGCATAGACTTGTAACGATGGGGGACGACCCCATCGGACAATGAAAATGAATCCTAATGTGGGCAAAGTTGAAAGTCCGATTATTTTTAGACCGGATAGGGGGAGAGACCGTACAACATCCATATGTGCCCCCACAGCCATGTTAGGGACAAGAGGAGAACCTCGCCCTAACATGAGCAAGGTCGAAGGCCTGGTTATTTTTAGATCGGATGGGGGGAGAGGCCATACAATGCCCATATGTGCCCCCACAGCCATGTTAGGGACAGGAGGAGAACCTCGTCCTAACATGAGCAAGGTCGAAGGTCCAGTTATTTTTAGACCGGATGGAGGGAGAGGCCATACAACACCCATATGCACCCCCACAGTCATGTTAGGGACAGGAGGAGAACCTCGCCCTAACATGAGCAAGGTTGAAGGCTCGGTTATTTTTAGACCGGATGGGGAGAGAGGCCATACAGCACCCATATGCGCCCCCACAGCCATGTTAGGGACAGGAGGAGAACCTCGCCCTAACATGAGCAAGGACGAAGGTCCGGTTACTTGTAGACCAGATGGGGGGAGAGGCCACACAGCGCTCATATGTGCCCCCGCAGCCTTGTTAGGAACAAAAAGAGAACCTCGTCCTAACTTGAGCTGAAACCGATCACATCAGAAATAGAGAAAGAACCTCGCCCTGACATCAATTAAGGTCCGGCCATTCGAGACCCGGCAAGAAGAAGAAAACCTTCTCGACGACCCTTATACGCTACCGCGGCTCCAAAAAAAGCTAGGGAGAACCCTTGCCTAAAAAAAAAAAAGGAGAAAAATGTGAAGGAACAACGGCGGGCTACCCCAACGAAAAATAGAGGCCGAACTATACTAAAAGTACAAAGGACCTCATCTCCATGAAGGAGGAAGAGAAAGTAAGATCTACGGTCACGAACAAAAAGGCAAATCAACACGGCGATGGCTAGAAACCTCCAAGCGGTGTTGATGCTGAACCAATCAAAAGCACAAGAAACTCGGTAATGACGACCTAATACAAAGATGAACAAGAAATCTTCGAACAACATCGACATCGCATGAGGACAAAAATGAAAGAAGTCCGGCGCACGATAATTCAACACGATGTACGGGTAAGGTAACAAAGACCTTTTCATTTCATTAGCAAAATGTGTGTTACAGAGCCTGGAAGGTCGAAAAAAAAAAAAAAACAACGACAACAACAACAACAACGACAACAAACAGACAAGCGGCAAAAGAAGACACTTAGAGGGACGAAAGACAAAAAGAGCCCTAAGGGGGCCCGGCTTCCTCCGACTTCGAACTTTCGGCTTCGACCCTCATCAGGAGTGCCTTAAGCTCTCGACTTTTTCTTCCAATTCCTTCTCTCTCATTAGCATTTCCACATATCTCCGATGAAGCTGCTGGCTTTCATTCTCCACCTCTCGGCATCTTTTTCTCAGGACCTCAGATTCTGCCTCTGCGTCCTTGACTGCCCGCTGCTCGTATACCAGCTGGATCTTCAATTGCTGCAGTTTGGCTTTCCCCTCCCCAAGGGCGACAGATAGCTCTTCTACAGTTCTTCTCAGGGATTGGAGTTCGTTGGGATCCCGAACGGAAGCAAACTGAGCTCCTTCAGCTAGCTGCCTTTGAAGACGGGCAACCTCGTCGGTCGCCATACTGAGCTTCCCCCTATAGTCGTCCACCTGCTTGCACCAGCCGGCACGGTATGCGTTATAGCTCGCCTCGGCATCCTGGAGCTGTTGCTGAAGGTCGGAGAGCTTCTTCGACCATTCCCGATCGCAGTCGGTCCGAATCAAAAGTCGGGATGAGCTTCCTTCCAACTGGCTAATCCTCTCCTGCGCAGCCGACAGCTCCACTCTGAGAGAGCTGATCTTGGCAGCTTGGGCCCAAGATCGATCGCTGGCATGCTTCTTATGTTCTTTGAGCTCCTTCTCGAAGTTCGCTTTCCTCTGACTGTACTCCATGATCCCCTTCACATGAAGGTTCCGAAAGTTGGTGGCCTCAGAGTGGCTCTCCCTCAACCTGCAAAGTTCGCCCTCCATCTCCCTCGACCCTTTTGTTAAATGACGAACTTTCTTCTTCAGACGTTGGATCGTGGACTTCAGCAGAATCCCCTGTGGCAAGGGAAGCGCTTCGGCAGGACACTGCCATCGAGAGATAAAAGCATTAAGACACGTCTCATTGCAGAAAGAAAAATAAAAAAAAGAGGAGGGAGGAAGAGTGGAAAAGCTCTCCATAAGGAGAAATTTAATTTTATTGATTGAATATTTTTTAAAGACAAAAAGGAAAAGAAAAATTGCAATAAAAAAAAAATACAAATTCAGAGGTCTCAGACCTCTGAAATAGGAGTTGGGGCGCTCGGTGTTCTCGAAAGGGGAGATGCGGTGGCAGTAGCAGTGTGAGAGGGCCCGACTTCATCTTCAGATACCTCGTCCAAGAAGTTGAGGTCGAGCTCAAGAAATTTCTTGGCCACCTTCTCTTGACAGAGCTCGAATCCTTTGATGAATGCCTCTTGGCCAAACTTGACGTTCAGGTCCCTCATCTCTGCAGAAGCCTTGAACTCCTCCACTGCTAGGGCCCTGGCCTCCGAGATCAGAATCAGAATCTGCTCTGTCAAATTTGCGACCTCGACCTCCGCCTTCCTCACCGTCTCCTCTGAGGCCTGCTTCTCTTTCTCAAGGGCCTCTTGGAGGTTGGCTACCTCGGTGGCCTTTTCTTTGAGGCGGGCGACTTCGGCCTGGTGACTCTCCTCTGCCTGGATGGTGTCCCTCCTCGCCCGATTTGTCACCTCGATGTTGGCAAGGAGCTGGTGCCCGATCTGCAAGGGCGGCTAGGAGGTCAGACCAGAGGTTGAGAAGCTAATTAAATGAAGGTGCAAAGGGAAGAGGAAAGTGAATCTATTTACCTCAAGAAAGGACCCTAGGGAGTCCCAAACCCACTATTCAGGATTGGCACGATCAATTCTCTGGACGACTTCGGGTAGGATGCAGCCATCGATCAGTCACTTTTTCAGGTCCTTGTCATTAAAGGGATTCTCCCCCGGCTCTTCTTCAAAATCGAGGGACTCTTCGATGGCGGCTCGACGGCTACTCACCCTGCGGGCCATCGACTTCCTTCTCCTCCCCCTCTCAACCCCTGGCGCCTCCTCGAAGCAGACCTCCGAAGTGGGAGCCTCAGTGGGAGAACTCCTTGAAGAGGCCCGGGGAGTCGGAGGTTCGGCGTCTGAAGGAACGTCGACCGCGAGGGCTGCCTGGGTAGGCGTGGCCGAGCTCGTCTCCTCCGTTCTAGCCTTCTTTGCCGATTCGGAGGTTGCGACGCCTTTTCTTTTATGGGCCTTGAGGCCCCTGGCGAGCATCCGTGCTGCTTCGACGTTCATTCCTAAAAAAAAAAAAAAAGATCAGTGATGGGGTGAAAAAGAAAGAAGTGACACGCAAAAAAAAAAAGAAGAGAAAAGAGAGAAGAAGAGCAGGAGAAAAGAAGAGAAAAGAAAAGATGGGATACTCGCAGGATCCAGGGGGCTCAAGCCGATGTTGAATAAAAACTGCTCCTTCAGAAGGTTGGGAAGGGAAGGAGCCGAATAACCAAGAAGCCTCTGGGCGGCCTGAAGGTCATCCTCCCCCAGGTTAGGAGCCCAGTGGACAGAGTCCCTCAGGGAGCCCCAAGGGGGCAATCCCAGCCTCAAGGTCGGACAGTGGACGAAAAGATACTTCCCCTTCCAGTTATGGATTGAAGAGGGAGCACCTTTCAGCAACCCCTTCTTGCCAAACTGGGGGGAGAAATACCACCAGTCTTTCGTCGAGGGGTGGCGCTTGAAGGTGTAAAAATACCTAAACAAAGAAAGAGATGGCTGAACTTTGATTACGTGGTAAAGGGAGAGGAACCCTATCAAAAACCTAAAGGAATTCGATGCAACTAAAGCTAAAGAAATGTCTAAAAAATGAAAAAAGATGATGACAAAGGGCGGAAGCAGAAGCCGGAGTCCGGCACGGAAGGCCTCCTGATACAGATAGAAATGGCCAGATGGGGGGGTGCTAGCCCGGTCGGCGAGGCCAGAAAGCTCCAGATCATACTCCAGAGGAACTCCATACTAAACCCTTATCAGTAAAAGTTCATCCGGAGTCAGAGAATAGGGAATGGCACCCGGTGCAAAAATCGGGCGAGGCCCAGCCCTAGATGTGGGTTCGTCTACCATGTGGGGGTTCTGGTGGGCTGAGGCGGACAAACTCCTAGAACCACTAGAGGCGGAGGTGCTAGAAAATATTTCAAACAAAGACCCTAAAAATCCCGGAGAAATCAGGCGAGACAAGAGGCGAAAGGTTTGCGGGAGACCAAACCAGAGGAATGCGGCCGAAGAAAAATGGAGGAGAAAGGGCACCTAGATGGCAAGAAGAGAAACGAAAGTTCCGGGACTAACCTAGATCGCTCCGAAGGATGCAGAGGGGCGAAGATAGGGATGACTCGAAGAACGCTTAGGGCCAAGATGGATGCCAAAGAGGGTCAGAGCTCTCGGAGAGAAGGCAGACACCGACAGAACTCTCAAATGAAATGAGTCTCCTGAAGGTGGAAAGGCTGGTTTAAATAGACCCTGGGATCCAGCGCTATAATGATCGCGGATCTCCCCAGGCTGACCCATGCTCGCCACGTGTCCCACTCGCCACCGCAGGTGGCTAAAAGTGGGTAACAGCTGACAGAGCCATTACTGCATCATACCTGGGCCAATGCTCCAGTGAGAATTTCGAAAGGTCCCTTTAGATCGCCCCGATTTGAAAAGACTCCAGCACGCGCGCATTAAATGCCAGAATATCTGAGGGCGATCGTGCACAGGATTCAAGGGGACAACTTCGACTGTGAAAATTTTTCTATACTTCCTTAATTCGAAACTCGAACTCGAAAGTAGAGGGACTGGTGTTGGGTATAAAATACCCCCCAATCGAAGTTCATGACAGGAGTGACCCTCCGGGGATTCTACCAACTTCCGACCTTCCGCGATATCTTTCCGAACCTCTCTGGCGGCCGAGCCTCCGCAACACTCCCAAGTTTTGCTGACGGATAAGCCCCCACCAGCATCGACCAGATTCTTCATGACGGACGGACTCCACCCAAGTTTCCACGATGATCGACCACCTTCTAGACTGCATCCGGACTCCTACGGGAGCCGGACTTCATCCCCGACTTCAATTGCAGGTAGACTTCGTCCGGACTCCTATGGGAGCCGGACTTCATCCCCGACTTCAATTGCAGGTAGACTTCGTCCCCAACTCCAATTGCAGGTAGACTTCGTCCGGACTCCTACGGGAGCCAGACTTCATCTCTGACTCCAATTGCAGGTAGACTTCGTCCGAACTCCTACGGGAGCCGGACTTCATCCCCGACTTCAATTGCAGGTAGACTTCGTCCTGACTCCTATGGGAGCCAGACTTCGTCCCCGACTTCAATGGCAGGTAGACTTCATCCGGACTCCTACGGGAGCCGGACTTCATCCCCGACTTCAATTGCAGGTAGACTTCGTTCGGACTCCTACGGGAGCCAGACTTCATCCCCGACTTCAATTACAGGTAGACTTCGTCTGGACTCCTACAAGGGCCGGACTTCATCCCCGACTCCGGCTGCAGGAAGACTTCATCCGGACTCCTACGGGAGCCAAACTTCATCCCTGATTCCAACTGCTGGTAGACTTCGTCCGGGCTCTCACAGAAGCCAGACTTCCACCCTAAATTCCTGTTGCAGGTAGATCTCACCCCGAACTCCTACAAGGGCCGGACTCCGAGCATCTACTACAAGCGACCCACTCCGAGTTTTCACTGCAAACGATCTACTTCAAATTTCTACCACGAGCGGTCCGTGCCGGATTTCCACCGTAAGCCTTCACCTGAGCTTCCATTATGGACGAATTCCTTTCGGATCTCTGTTGCAGACAGGCCTTGGTCGAGACTCCTCAACAAATGATCCCCATCTGGGCTTTTATGGAGATCGGACTCCGATCGAACTTCTATAAGCGGGTGTTGGTACAAAAATCCACTTGCGCCGGAGATGCTGGAGTCAAGGGAGTCGCGGTTGCCGTCGGAACCTGCAAAAGAAGTCTAAACCGGAGGTGAGGTTGCTTCGGCAAGACCCTTTGATGCTTAAGTCAGTTCTCTGCCTCAATAAGAATGGAGTGCTCGAACAGAAAATTTAGCAGAGTTTCTAGGCAAAAAATGAGAGCTTATCGAATAACGTATCTGGGATCCCCTTTTATAGGCGAAAAGGAGGTAGTAGACAGATAGTGACATCTGTAACCGTCTGGCAGTGGACTGCCCTAAGTCAGGTAGAGTTTGTTGCAAAGAGTAGTGGAGTGGGATCGTGGCCACCGCCGAAACGTGACGCGTGGAGTCCGTTGCGGGTAGTGGAACGGCGCCCGTTGTCGCGACTTGCCAGGAGGTGGGAGGAATCGCGCGGTATCCGTCGCAGGGAGTGGAGTAGAATCATGATCATTATAGCAATCTGCCAGGGAGTGATGGAGCCGTGCGAATACGTCGTAGGAGGTGGAGCAGTATCGTGGCCATTGCTGCGGCCCACCAGTGGGCCCAGACCTGTCGGTCGAAATTTGGTTGGAGTGTCTGGCGGAGAGATGTGGCTGGCCACCCGTCTGAGAGGAGCTCGGAGTCTGGTTCCTGTAGGAGCCGGGACAGAGTCTACCTGTGGT
Source organism: Elaeis guineensis (assembly GCF_000442705.2). Lineage (NCBI taxonomy): Eukaryota > Viridiplantae > Streptophyta > Magnoliopsida > Arecales > Arecaceae > Elaeis > Elaeis guineensis. The sequence goes on along the minus strand of NC_025996.2, from coordinate 97,685,222 downwards.
CGAGGTCGAGGACGAAGCCCGGCTCCAGTGGGAGTCCGGGCGAGGCCTTCCAGCCGTTGAGGTTGGGGACGAAGTCCAGCTCCCGTAGGAGTCCGGACGGAACCTGCCTGTAGCTGGAGTTGGAGATGAGATCCGACTCCCGTAGGAGTCCGGGCGGAGTCTACCTGCAATTACAGTCAGGGGCAAATCCGCTCCCTTAGGAGTCCGGACGAAGCTTACCAGCAGTCGAGGTTGAGGATGAAGTCCGGCTCCCATAGGAGTCCGGACGGAACCTGCCTGTAGCTGGAGTTGGAGATGAGATCCGGCTCCCGTAGGAGTTCGGTCGAAGTCTACCTGCAATCAAAGTCAGGGATGAAGTCCGGCTCCCTTGGGAGTCCGGATGAAATTTATCAGTAGTCAAAGTCGGGGACAAAGTCTGGCTACCGTAGGAGTCCGGGCGGAGTTTCCCCACGACCGGAGTCGGAGACGAGGTCCGACTCCCATAGGAGTCCGGACGGAGTCTGCCTATAGCTGGAGTTGGAGATGAGATCCGACTCCCGTAGGAGTTCGGTCGAAGTCTACCTGCAATCAAAGTCAGGGATGAAGTCCGGCTCCCTTGGGAGTCCGGACGAAATTTACCAGTAGTCAAAGTCGGGGATGAAGTCCGGCTCCCGTAGGAGTCCGGGCGGAGTTTCCCCACGGTCGGAGTCAGAGACGAGGTCCGGCTCCTGCAGGAGTCCGGACGGAGTCTGCCTGTAGCTGCAGTTGGAGACGAGATCCGGCTCTCGTAGGAGTCCGGTAGAAGTCTACCTGCAATCAAAGTCAGGGATGAAGTCCGGCTCCCTTGGGAGTCCGAACGAAATTTACCAGTAGTCAAAGTCGGGGATGAAGTCCGGCTCCCGTAGGAGTTCGGGCGGAGTTTCCCCATGGCCGGAGTCGGAGACGAGGTCCGGCTCCCGTAAAGTCCGGACGGAGTCTGCCTATAGCTGGAGTTGGAGACGAGATCCGGCTCCCGTAGGAGTTCGGTCGAAGTCTACCTGCAATCAAAGTCAGGGATGAAGTCCGGCTCCCTTGGGAGTCTGGACGAAATTTACCAGTAGTCAAAGTCGGGGATGAAGTCCAGCTCCCGTAGGAGTCCGGACGGAGTTTCCCCATGGTCGGAGTCGGAGATGAGGTCCGGCTCCCGTAGGAGTCCGGACGGAGTCTGCCTGTAGCTGGAGTTGGAGACGAGATCCAGCTCCCATAGGAGTCCGGTAGAAGTCTACCTGCAATCAAAGTCAGGGATGAAGTCCGGCTCCCTTGGGAGTCCGGACGAAATTTACCAGTAGTCAAAGTCGGGGACGAAGTCTGGCTCTCATAGGAGTCCGAGCGGAGTTTCCCCGCGGTCGGAGTCGGAGATGAGGTCCGGCTCCCGTAGGAGTCCGGACGGAGTCTGCCTGTAGCTGGAGTTGGAGATGAGATCCGGCTCTCGTAGGAGTTCGGTCGAAGTTTACCTGCAATCAAAGTCAGGGATGAAGTCCGGCTCCCTTGGGAGTCCGGATGAAATTTACCAGTAGTCAAAGTTGGGGATGAAGTCTGGCTCCCGTAGGAGTCCGGGCGGAGTTTCCCCACGATCGGAGTCGGAGACGAGGTTCGGCTCCCGTAGGAGTCCGGACGGAGTCTGCCTGTAGCTGGAGTTAGAGACAAGATCCGGCTCCCGTAGGAGTCCGGTAGAAGTCTACCTGCAATCAAAGTCAGGATGAAGTCCGGCTCCCTTGGGAGTCCGGACGAAATTTACCAGTAGTCAAAGTCGGGGATGAAGTCCGGCTCCCGTAGGAGTTCGGGCGGAGTTTCCCCGCGGTCGGAGTCGGAGACGAGGTCCGGCTCCCATAGGAGTCCGGACGGAGTCTGCCTGTAGCTGGAGTTGGAGACGAGATCCGCTCCCGTAGGAGTCCGATAGTTGTAGAAATCTGCCATCGGTGAAGTTCGGCTGTTGGCGAGGTCCGAGGCAGTTCGGGTTGGAGTTGAACCTGGCTGGAAGAGGTCTGGAAGGGATTTGGGGAGCAGCCATCAGCCATAGGAGGTCGGCTGGCGGCAGAGCTTAGTAAGTGCTTGGGGCGGCTTGATAGACGACTGGGGGAACTCATGTTGAAGGAGTTCGGGGTGGAGCAGTGGAAGTTCGTCCGTCGGGGGAGTTCGATCAACACCGTGGAAATCCGACTGTTGGAGAAGTCCGGAGAGTTACCATCTGCAGTCGAAAGCCGGATGAGTCTCGGGAGGATCAATCCTGCTTTGAACTTCGGCTGAGGATATTTTATACCCAACACCAGTCCCCCTACTTTCGAGTTTGAATTTCGAATGAAGGAAGTACAAAAAGATTGTCGCAGCCAAAGTTCTTCCCTCGACGTCCGCGCGCGATCGTCCTCAGATATTTTGGCATTTAATGCGCACGTGCTGGAGCTTTTTTCCATTAGGGCGACCCGAAGAGTCTTTTCGAAACTCCCACTGGGACGTGATCCCAAGCATCATGCCATGAAAGTCCGCGAACGGTCAACCCTAGGTCGCGGTGAGTGGGACACGCGGGACACTGGTGGGCACCGGTTGGCCTAGGGACACCTGCCACCATAACTGTGCCAGGCCCCGTTGCCTATTTAAGCCCCCACCTTTCCTCCAGGGGCTTCACGACATCCTTCTTTCGCCTGAGAGCTTAGCAACTCAGCCACTCCATCGGTGCCCCTTCCGACTTCGAGCGTCTTTCGCGTCGTCTTTGCCATCTCTGCCGGCTTTCCACCGCTTCTGGTCCCCTGAGTCTCTCCAAAGGGTTCCCCCGCTGGGGCCTCCACCCCGGAGGCCAATCTCAAGATGATGTCACAGACTAAGAAGAGTGCAAGGAGGAGAGCAGCAGTCTGCGAGTTCTCCGGTTGTCAAACTGCTGCCGAGGGCTCCTGCCGCCTTAACTGGGGCTCAAGGGAGAATTCCTTCAACAACATGGGTTTAATAATGGGGACAATCGGTGAAGACATTCCGCCTGAGAACTTTGGAGTAGCCGAACAGGGTGACACCGATCAAGGGGGCAGAGCCTTCGTCACAAGCCGTGGTGGGATCCTTGATGTCGTCGGGGCTGAGGGACCAGAAGCGGTCGACGCCGACGGTGGGGCAGCAGAACTTGTTGCAGGGACGGTGGAAGTAGCGCATGCCGACCTTACCGGAACACTCAGGATGGTGGTTGTCATGGAGCACATGGCGGTGGTGCATGTCTTCGACGCCCCGCTGCCTCCGGGGTAATCTCCGTTCTTCTTGAAACAGGTCGTCGTCGCCGCTGTCGTTGCCCTTGCTGCCCTCTGGAATCTATCCCATCCTTTTCCCCCTAGGGTTGGGATTTCGGAGGTGGAGTGGAATGAGGCGGGGGGCGAGAGTCGAGAGGCTTGTCACACGTACTGAAAAATACTGCTGGGAAAGATAGAATCGGGAAGAGAAGTCTACAGCTCGAAGTGGCCTCCGGTGTATCCCTTTCGAGTCTTGTAATAATGTTTTCTTTTTCTGGCCCTCCAGGTCTTGTAACATACATCGAGAAATGAGAAGGAGATTTTGTTACTTCGTTTACGCTTTGCGTCGAATTGTTGTCTGTCGAACTTTCTTTCTTTACCATTGTTGTTGTTGTATTCCCTTCTCTTTACTTCTCTTCTTCTTTCTCTCTCTTTCTTTTTTTTTTTTTTTTTTGACGTTGTCCATAGGTTGCCGGTAGTTGTCACGTCGGCTCGCCTTTCAGTTATCCTTCTCCTTCAACTAATGGCTCTGTAATGTATATTGGATGAATAATATGAGAAGGGAAATTTCTGCTACCTCTTATACTCACGTGTTGAATTGTCGCTTGTCGAGCTTCTTTTTGGCCTTCGCATCATTCGGAGGTACCCGATTGCCATCGTATCGATCCGTTCTTTTCGTCCATGGCCGCAGATTTGTCTGGGGTCGCTTGGGTTTGGTGCCCCCCATCAGGGCTCGGGCTTAGAGGTCTGATCTTTCGTCACCCCGAGGAAGTCTCATCTCGGGCTCATGTTGAGAGCTTCCTTGAGAGCTGGGGTCCTTGATAAGAACCCCAATCCTTGCTGAGATGGGGTTCTCTGCATCTTCGATGCTGTTTGTTTTTCATTCGTCACTGACATGGTCCATCGCCTTTCTTTCTAGCCCCTCCTCCCTTTTTCTTTTTCGTTTGGAATTTGTCCTCCGCTCTTGGTGGGACTACGGGAGTCCGGCTCCCGTAAGCGAAGTCGGGGTGAAGTCCGGCTCCCGTGGGAGTCCAGACGGAGTTTACTTGCAATTGAAGTCAGAGGCAAAATCTGGCTCCCGGATGGAACTTACCAGCGGTCGAAGTTGGGGATGAGGTTCTGGCTCCCGTAAGAGTCCGGAAGGAGTTTTCTTTCGATCAAAGTCAAAGGCGAAGTCCGACTCCCGTAGGAGTCCGGATGAAGTTTGTCCGTAGTTGAAGTTGGAGGCGGAGTCCGGCCCCCGTGGGAGTCCGGACGGAGTTTACCGACGGTCGAAGTCGGGGATGAAGTCTGGCTCCCGTAGGAGTCCGGACGGAGTCTTATTGCGAAGGGGCCGCTGGGGAAGGTCCCCCCTTTTTCTCTTCTGGTCTTGAACGATCGGACTTTAATTGATGCCGGGACGAGGTTCGTTCCCTATTTCTGTCGTAACAGGCCCTATTTCTGTCGTAACAGGTTTCAGCTCTGGTTAGGACGAGGTCCTCCTCTTGTCTCTAACGCAGCTATAGGCATACATATGGGCGTTGCTGGGCCCTTCCCCCCTTCTGGTCTAAAGAGAACCGGGCCTTCGACTTTGCTCGAGTTAGGGCGAGGTTCTCCTCCTGTCCCTAACAGGACTGTGGGGGCGCATATGGGCATTGCGGGGCCTCTCCCCCCATCCGGTCTAGAGAACCGGGCCTTCGACTTTGCTCAAGTTAGGGCGAGGTCCTTCTCCTGTCCCTAACAGGCTGTGGGGGCGCATATGGGCGTTGCAGGGCCTCTCCCCCCATCCGGTCTAAAGAGAACCGGGCCTTCGACTTTGCTCAAGTTAGGGCGAGGTTCTCCTCCTGTCCCTAACAGGGCTGTGGGGGTGCATATGGACATTGCAGGGCCTCTCCCCCAATCCAGTCTAAAGAGAACCGGGCCTTCGACTTTGCTCAAGTTAGGACGAGGTTCTCCTCTTGTCCCTAACAGGGCTGTGGGGGTGCATTTGGGCGTTGCAGGGCCTCTCCCCCCATCCGGTCTAAAGAGAATCAGGCCTTCGACTTTGCTTAAGTTAGGGCGAGGTTCTCCTCCTATCCCTAACAGGGCTGTGGGGGTGCATTTGGGCGTTGCAGGGTCTCTCCCCCATCCGGTCTAAAGAGAACCGGGCCTTCGACTTTATTGAGACGAAGTTCCCCTCCTGCTTCTGATACAGTTTGTTTGGACTACCCTGTCGATGTAAGATAGTGCCAAGAGGGGAGACATGTAGATATACAACTTTTAATTAAAATAAAGTTATTGGTAGTACATTCGTAAGTTTTTTGAGCTTCATGGTCGCGGGAGGTCTGCTCCTCCGAGCTCCTTAAGATAATAAGTTCTAAGCCGGACTACTTCTTTGACCTCATACGGGCCTTCCCAGTTTGGGGCGAGCTTCCCTCGATCCTGAGGTTGCGAGATAGTGGCTCGTCGGAGCACTAGATCCCCTGCTCTAAAGACTTTGTTCTTGACCCGGGAGTTGTAATAGTGAGCGACTTTCCGTCTGTAGGCCACCATTCGGACTTGAGCTACCTCCCGTCTTTCTTCCAGCAGGTCGAGGTTGGCTTTAAGACCTTGCAAATTTTGACATTCGTCGAATGCCACGACTCATGCCGATGGGAGTTTAAGCTCAATTGGGATGACGGCCTCCGTTTCGAAGGCTAAAGCAAAGGGGGTCTCCCCAATCGTGACAGATCCATACCAAAAGGGAAAGACATGCAAAGTTCGAAAGGAATTTAGATTCAGAGCAAAGTCATGAGCAGTACATTTACAGGTTTCTCGAGTTCCACAGTCATGAAAGGTCCGCCCCTCCTTGAGGCCCTCCGGTGATGGAGTCGATGGTTTCGATTGGAGGTCGATCTCCAGGTTGCTCCTCCCTCCTTGGCAGTTCGGGTTGCGGTAGGGCCCTTGGCCGATCTTCTCTACCTTCAGGCCGACGTCGAATGAACCTATCGAGTCGACCTCGTCGGATGAGCTCCTCGATCTCGTCTCAGAGCTGGATGCATTCCTCCGTGTCGTGGCCGTGGTCACGATGGTAGAGACAGAACTTGTTGGGGTTGCACTTTTCGGGGTGTGTGCGCATCCTCTCAGGCCTGGGGAGCTGCTCCCTGACCTCCATCAGCACCTGGGTCTTCGAGGTATTGAGGGGGCATAGTTGCGAAATCTTCTCGATGGAGAACTCCGCCGAATCCCATGATCCGAACTTCTTGCCTACGTACCCGAGGCAGAGTTTGGACACGCTTGTGCCCAGGAGGGGATCGAGAGTGTGGCCGAGCTTCTCTCGACCCTTTTTTGACTGCGGGCTGACCCGAGTCTCCCACCTGTCGTTCTCTCGCAGTCTCCTCATCCTTCATTTTGAAGGCTTCTTCCACTCGGGTGTACCCTTCGGCCTGAGCCAACAGATCAGCAAAATCTCTGGGGTACTTCTTCTCCAGGGAGAACAAAAGGTCGTTCTTCTGAAGGCCGCCCTTCAGAGCGGCCATTGCTACTGACTGGTCCAAGTTCCGGACCTCCAGCGCGGCGACATTGAAGCGGTTGATGTAGGCTCGAATGGACTCCCCCTCCCTCTGCTTGATATTGATGAGGGACTCCAAATCCTTCCGGGGACGTCGGCTGCTGACAAAATGGGCCACAAATTGGTGGCTCATTTGATCGAAGGAAAAGATGGTACCCGACTTCAGCGCTGAGTATCAGTTTCTCATCGCTCCCTTCAAGGTGGATGGGAAGGCTCAGCATAGAATGACGTCGGGTACGCCATGAAGCAGCATCATCATCCGGAAGGCCTCCAGATGATCAATCGGGTCCGAAGTCCCATCATAGCTTTCGAACTGGGGGAGTTTGAAGTTTGACGGGATCGATTCCTGCATGATCATTTGAGAAAAGGGAGGGTCAGTGCAAATATCCTCACCATAAGTGGGGGGTGCGTGGCGGAGTTCTTCGATCCGTCGGTTCATCTCCTGGAGCCTCCGGTCCAGGAAATCCTCTCGACTACGTGTCTCGAGGGTCCTTTGGCAGAATGGGGGTAGAGATCTTCCAGGGGTGGAGTCGTGGTTGGACTGGGGGCTTTCCACCCTTGCATTCATCTTTCCGGGAAAGACTGGGCGGCTGGCCCAAGTGGCGCGCCCCGCCGTCAGGTTTTGGAGTTCCGACGATGCTTTTTTTGACCGCACCGATGCCTGCGGCTGCTGCTGCTGTTGCATGGCCTGCACAACCTCAGTTAGGCCTCTGACCTACTGCACCAATAGGTCGAATTGCTCCGTGCCAACCGCCGTCGTCGGGAGGAGGCAGAGGCTGGGAGACTGGAGGTGAGGTCGGTGCCTGTGATCTAGCTGCAGAGGCCGTAGATCGTCGTGTGGATGCCCTGCGGGGAGGCATCGGGCGAAGATCAGGTAGGAGAAGGAGGAGTGGATGTCGGAGAAGATGACCAGAGGTGGTCCCATTGAGCGCTCCTTCAAGAATAAGGGTACTGTGAAGACACAGCCCCTTCCTCTAGCGCCAATCCTGTTGGTGCAAAAATCCGCTTGCACTGGAGATGCTGGAGTCGAGGGAGTCGCGGTCGCCGCCGGGACCTACAAAAGAAGTCTAAACCGGAGGTGGGGTTGCTTCGGCAAGACCTCTGACGCTCAAGTCAGTTCTCTGCCTCAACAAGAATGGAGTGCTCGAACGAAAAATTTAGCAGAGTTTCTAGGTAAAAAATGAGAGCTTATTGAATAACGTATCTGGGATCCCCTTTTATAGGCGAAAAGAGGGCAGTAGACTGATAGTGACATCTGTAACCGTCTGGCAGTGGACTATCTGAAGTCAGGCGGAGTTTGTTGCAAAGAGTAGTGGAGTGAGATTGTGGCCACCATCAAAATGTGATGCGTGGAGTCCGTTGCGGGTAGTGGAACGGCGCCCGTTGTCGCGACTTGCCAGGAGGTGAGAGGAATCATGTAGGAATCGCGTGGTATCCATCGCAGGGAGTGGAGCAGAATCATGGTCATTATAGCGATCTGCCAGGGAGTGATGGAGCCGCATGGAATACGTCGCAGGAGGTGGAGCAGTATCGTGGCCGTTGCTGCGGCCCACCAGTGGGCCCAGACCTGTCGGTCGAAATTTGGCTAGAGTGTCTGGTGGAGAGATGTGGCTGGCCACCCGTCTGAGAGGAGCTCGGAGTCTGGCTCCTGTAGGAGTCGGGACAGAGTCTACCTGTGGTCGAGGTCGAGGATGAAGCCTGGCTCCAGTGGGAGTCTGGGTGAGGCCTTCCAGCCGTTGAGGTTGGGGACGAAGTCCGCTCCCGTAGGAGTCTGGACGAAACCTGCCTGTAGCTGGAGTTGGAGACGAGATCCGACTCCCGTAGGAGTCCGGACGGAGTCTACCTGCAATTACAGTCAGGGGCGAAATCCGGCTCCCTTAGGAGTCCGGACGAAGCTTACCAGCAGTCGAGGTTGAGGACGAAGTCCCACTCCCGTAGGAGTCCGAACGGAACCTACCTGTAGCTGGAGTTGGAGACGAGATCCGGCTCCCGTAGGAGTTCGATCGAAGTCTACCTGCAATCAAAGTCAGGGATGAAGTCCGGCTCCCTTGGGAGTCCGGACGAAATTTTCCAGTAGTCAAAGTCGGGGACGAAGTCCGGCTCCCGTAGGAGTCGGGCAGAGTTTCCCCACGGTCGGAGTCGGAGACGAGGTCCGACTCCCGTAGGAGTCTGGACGGAGTCTGCCTGTAGCTAGAGTTGGAGACGAGATCCGGCTCCCGTAGGAGTTCGGTCGAAGTCTACCTGCAATCAAAGTCAGGGATAAAGTCGGCTCCCTTGGGAGTCCGGACGAAATTTACCAGTAGTCAAAGTCGGGGATGAAGTCCGGCTCCCGTAGGAGTCCGGGCGGAGTTTCCCCACAGTCGGAGTCGGAGACAAGGTCCGACTCATGCAGGAGTCCGGATGGAGTCCGCCTGTAGCTGGAGTTGGAGACGAGATCCGGCTCCCGTAGGAGTCCGGTAGAAGTCTACCTACAATCAAAGTCAGGGATGAAGTCCGGCTCCCTTGGGAGTCCGGACAAAATTTACCAGTAGTCAAAGTCGGGGACGAAGTCCGGTTCCCATAGGAGTCCGAGCGGAGTTTCCCCGCGGCCGGAGTCAGAGACGAGGTCCGGCTCCCGTAGGAGTCCGAACAGAGTCTGTCTGTAGCTGGAGTTGGAGACGAGATCCGGCTCCCGTAGGAGTTCGGTCGAAGTCTACCTGCAATCAAAGTCAGGGATGAAGTCCGGCTCCCTTGGGAGTCCAGACGAAATTTACCAGTAGTCAAAGTCGGGGACTGTTGCTCCTTAGATTGATTTTGATGATTACAAAGCAGTTGAAGGGGTACTAATGTTTCTCACTTGAAAAAGACTTATTGCTCTTCAGGGGCAAAATTATAATTTTACCAAAATTCTGATTTGAAAGTATCAAATGATAGAATAAAAGATTTGTGCTCCACTGGTGAAAATTTCATTGATTTTGGACTTGTATTTTGAAAGATATGCATGATTGAAAATCATGAGTCGACCCATGAGTCGACTCATGGCACATGAGATGACTGGCACGCTGAAATTCCTAACCGGCACAGACTTGGCACATCCTGTGAGTCGACCCATGAGTCGACCCCCAAGGTATGAGTCGACCTCTGCGGGTTTTAAGCCAGTTTTACAGAACCTTGCATCCCGTTCGATTCTGTGATGTTCTTCCACAGAGGTCGACCCATGAGTCGACCCCCAGGCATGAGTCGACCCATGAGTCGACCCCTGTGACGGGATTTTTCTGCAATGACTAGTTTTTAACTCGTTTTAAATACTTTTAATGCTCATTTAATGTGGTCTAACGGCTCTTTTTCAGCCTAGAATATTTTTCACTATTTCTTGAAACTATAAAAGGGACAAAAAGGTAGAAATCAATAAGAAGAAAAATAAAGAAGAATCAAGAAGAGAGATTTTGAGAAAGGGATTTCAAGCAAACTTTTCAGCCCTAAGCAAAAGCTCACTCAAAGCATTCAAGAAGCCTTTGATCCAAGCTCACCAACTCCTCAAGTGCACATTCTAGTCTTCAACCATCTTGAGGAAATCAAAAAGGATCTTTTTCTTCTTGAGTAAAGAGTATTTAAAGTCTCATACGCTCATTAAAGGAGCTTTCTTTGTGCTTACTTTGCTATTCATTGTTATACTTTGTTTGTGTTATTGTTTTTGTTTTGGAAGGGTTCCAAAACAAGGGAAGGTTGATCCAAACCTTGAATCGGAGTGTATAGGGTTGGCTTGTACCCGAGAAACAAGTGGACTAGCTTGGGATAGCTAGAGCGGAGTTTCCGACGTTTGTATTCGGGTTGAATACAAGATTAGTGGATTGAAATTCTCAAGTAGGAGCTTGGGGAGTAGATGTAGGTGCAAGGTTGGCACCGAACTACTATAATTTTTTTTGTTTATGGTGTGCCTAATTGCTCTTCTTTAACTCTTCATTATTCTCTTGCATTCTAGCTTTTAGCCATTAGCCCTGAATTAATTTTACTCTCCCTATTTATTTAGCTTTTGTCAAATATTTTTCATAAGTCATAAGTTAAGCTTAAAATTTTTAGAAACCCAATTCACCCCCCCTCTTGGGTTGCATAGCTGGGCAACAAGTGGTATCAGAGCCCGGTGCTCTAGCCCTACTTTGATCTAAACAATCAAAGAGCCAAAGATCTATGGCAACTCAAGTCGGCACTTCTCTAGCCGAGGGGCAATCCACTAACCGACCTCCACTTTTCAATGGGTCTAATTACACCTATTGGAAAGCTCGGATGAAAATATGCATTCAAGCACTCGACTATGATATGTGGAGTATCATAGTGAACGGTCCTCACACACCCACTAAAATTATAGATGGTGTGGAATCAGCCAAACCCGAGAAAGAATGGGATGAGGTTGATAAGAAAATGGCCCAATTAAAAGCTAAAGCAATGAATATTCTTTATTGTGCTCTTGATGCTAACGAATTTAATCACATTTCTACTTGCTCGTCTGCTAAAGAAATATGGGATAGGTTAGAAGTAACCCATGAAGGAACCAATCAAGTAAAGGAGTCTAAAATCAACATGCTTGTGCATAAATATGAATTATTTAAAATGGAGCATGATGAGTCCATAACTGAAATGTTTACTCGCTTTACTGATATTATAAATGGTTTAAAGAGTCTTGGTAAGTCCTATACTAACAGTGAGCTTGTAAGAAAGATTTTCAGGTCCTTACCAAGAACTTGGGAAGCCAAAGTGACCGCCATCCAAGAAGCCAAGGACTTGAACATTCTACCCTTGGAAGAGCTTCTTGGATCATTGATGACTCATGAGCTAAGCATGAAGCAACATCAAGAGGAAGAAGTCAAAAAGAAAAGAACAATTGCCCTTAAATCCACAGCTCCACCAGATGAAGAAACTGATGACACTGAAGATGAAGAACAGGATGAAGAAATGGCACTCACTACCTGAAGATTCAAGAAATTTTTGAGAAAAAAGAAACAAGAGATGAGGAAGAGGTCATTCACAAAAGGGGAACAGAGCAAAGAAAAGGAGAAAGACCAACCCCTTATCTGCTACGAGTGCAAGAAGCCGGGATACTTCAAATCCGAATGTCCACAACTGAAGAAGGGTCCCAAGAAGTACAAGAAGAAGGCCATGATGGCCACTTGGAGTGCGAGTGATGACTCAAGCTCCGAAGAGGAAAACTCGACTGAACAAGCCAACTTGTGCCTTATGGCACATGAAAATGAGGTAATATCCGAAACTCCTAGTGACTTTACATTTGAAGAATTACATGAAGTTTTTTATGATTTAGTTGATGAATTAAAGAAATTAGGGATGAAGAACAAAGATCTAAAATTAAAAAATCAATCTTTATTGAAACAAAATGAAAGTATTTCAATTGAAAAATCCACCCTGCTTCAAGAAAATCAAAGCTTAAAGAATGAAATTGCCAAGTTAAAACCATTAGTTGAAAAATTCACCTTGAGTTTAAATAAACTTAATATGATTCTTGAAAATCAAAAGGCCGTGTATGATAAGGCTGGACTTGGCTATAACCCCTTGAAGAAACAAAAATATCTGAAAAATATTTATGTAAACTCTTTAAGTAACAAGTCTTCTAATATTACTTGCTTCAAATGTGGTAGAGTAGGACATAAGTCATACACTTGCTTCTCTAACAAGTTTGCAAACTCAAATATAAAAAAAATATGGGTTCCAAAAGGAACCATTATGACTAACCAAAAAGGATCCAAGAAAGCTTGGGTACCTAAAAAAAAACTTGACTTTTGCTTGCAGGTGTGTCTAGCATCCCAAGGAGGAAACAGAAAATGGTATCTTGACAGTGGATGCTCGAGACACATGACTGGTGATGAATCTCAATTCATCACTCTTGATGCTAAGAATGGAGGGATGGTCACCTTTGGAGACAATAGCAAAGGAAAGATCATCGGTATAGGTAACATTGGTATCACTCCCTCCAAATACATTAAAAATATTTTGTTAGTAGATGGTTTAAAGCATAATTTACTAAGCATTAGTCAATTTTGTGATAAAGTATATGAAGTTGTTTTTGAATCATCTGTTTGCATTGTAACTAGTCCTATTAATGATGGCATTAAATTTATTGGACATAGACATGGTAATATTTATATGGTAGATTTAAATGATTTAGCCAAAATAAACATGCAATGCCTAGTATCCTTGAATGCTAAAATTAATGAGACTAGTTGGCTTTGGCATCGCAGACTTGCACACATTAGCATGCATTCTCTTTCAAAATTAATTAAGAAAGAATTAATTCTTGGTTTGCCAAAATTAAATTTTGAAAAGGATAGAATTTGTGATGCATGCCAACTAGGTAAACAAACAAGAGTTTCATTTAAATCCAAAAATATTGTTTCAACCTCTAGACCCTTAGAGCTTTTGCATATGGACTTATTTGGACCTACTAGAACCACTAGTCTAGAAGAAAAATGATATGGTTTTGTAATTATAGATGATTACTCTTGTTTTACTTGGGTTTTCTTTTTGGCACACAAAGATGAAATTTTCATGTTTTCACTAAATTTTATCGAAAAGTCACTAATGAAAAATAATTTTCAATTCAAAATATTCGAAGTGATCATGGAACTAAATTTGAAAATCAAGACTTTGAAAACTTTTGTGATGAAAAAAGAATTGGCCATAACTTCTCTGCTCCCAGGACACCCCAACAAAATGGGGTAGTAGAAAGGAAAAACAGAACCTTAGAAGAAATGGAACGTACCATGCTTTGTGAAAGCAACCTTCCAAGATATTTTTGGATGGAAGCAATTAACATGGCATGTTACATTTTAAATCGTGCTTTGATTAGACAAATTTTAAAGAAAACCCCCTATGAGCTTTGGAAAGAAAGAAAACCTAATATTGCTTATTTTCATATTTTTGGTTGTCGATGTTTTGTGTTAAATAATGGTAAAGAAAGACTTGGAAAATTTGATGCAAAATCAGATGAAGCAATCTTTCTTGGTTACTCCTCCACTATTAAAGCTTTTAGAGTTTTTAACAAAAGAACTTTAGTAGTAGAGGAGTCCATACATGTTGTCTTTGATGAATCTAACGATCTTCCTTCAAGGAAGAATGAAGGTGTTGATGATGCAGATTCTCTTATAGAAGGAATGAAGGAGATCACTCTGAAAGATTCAACAATTCAAGATGACAAGGAACATGAAGACAAACAGGATGAGAGAGGTGAAGAACATCAAGAACAATCTCAAGGTACAAATGACCTACCCAAAGAATGGAGGTATGTTCACAATCACCCTAAGGAGTTAATTATTGGTGATCCTATGCATGGGGTAAAAACTCGTTCTTCACTTAAAGATGTATTTAATCATTGTGCTTTTGTCTCTCATCTTGAACCAAGATCTAAAAATTATTCAATAATTGGCACAAAGTGGGTCTTTAGGAATAAATTAGATGAATATGAAAATGTAATAAGAAATAAAGCAAGATTGGTTGCTAAAGGCTATAATCAAGAAGAAAGAATTGATTTTGATGAGACCTTTGCACCTGTTGCTAGATTAGAGGCCATTAGACTTCTACTTGCATATGCTTGCTTTATGAAATTTAAATTATTTCAAATAGATGTCAAAAGCATATTTTTGAATAGATATATTGCTGAAGAAGTCTATGTAGAACAACCCTCAGGTTTTAAAAATTATGCTTTTCCTAATCATATTTTTAAATTAAATAAAGCTCTATATGGATTAAAACAAGCACCTAGGACTTGGTATGATAGGCTAAGCAAATTTTTACTAAATAATAATTTTTCAAGAGGTAATGTAGACACAACCCTTTTTATTAAAAGAAATCAAAATGATATGTTAATTATACAAATTTATATTGATGACATTATTTTTGGGTCTACTAATAAATCTCTTTGTCAAGACTTTGCTAAGCTCATGCAGGGAGAGTTCGAGATGAGCATGATGGGAGAACTTACATTCTTCCTCGGACTCCAAATCAAACAAACAAAGGAAGGAATCTCCATCACCCAAAGCAAGTACACCAAGGAATTACTCAAAAGATTTGGAATGAAGAACTCCAAAGTAATTGGCACACCCATGAGCCCCTCATGTAAGCTTGACAAGGATGAAGAAGATAAATGTGTAGACTTAAAATATTATAGAGGTATGATTGGCTCTCTATTATATTTAACTGCAAGTAGGCCTGATATCATATTTAGTGTTTGTCTGTGTGCTAGATTTCAATCTAATCCTAAAGAGTCTCACTTGAATGCTGTTAAAAGAATCCTTAGATATTTAAATGGTACTCAAACTCTAGGATTATGGTACTCTAAGGACTCATTAATCGACTTAATAGAATTTTCAGATGCTGATTTTGCTGGATGTAGATTAGACAGAAAAAGCACTAGTGGAACTTGCCAATTTCTTGGAGTTAACCTAATCTCCTGGTTTAGCAAGAAACAAAATTCGGTAGCACTGTCTACGGCTGAGGCCGAATACATTGCAGTCGGAAGTTGTTGTGCTCAAATCTTATGGATTAAGCAACAACTCGAAGATTTTGGTATCAAACTTAATGAAACACCCATAGTGATAACACTAGTGCATAAATCTTTCTAAAAATCCAATTCAACATTCAAGGTCTAAACATATTGAAATAAGACATCATTTTATAAGAGAACATGTTCAAAACAAAGATATAATTCTTGACTATGTTTGCACTGAAAATCAATTAGCCGATATCTTTACAAAGGCCTTAAGTGAGGATAGATTCTGTGAAATAAGGAGAAATCTAGGAATTCTTGATCCATTTGCCTAAATATTTCTCCAATTCCAAGGAATCGATGTCAAAATATCTTTGAGCTCATTTTCTATCATCTCTCTTGGACCTAAACGCTCAAGATTATACCTCTCACAACTTGTCATTAAGCAAAAATTCTTCTCCCAAAATTTTGGATTTTTTCAAAATTTATTCATATTTTTCCTGAAATTTTATGAATCATGAGTCGACCCCCTAGGGTCGACCCAATGTCTCTCATCAAAAAAGGAGAGATTGTTGCTCCTTAGATTGATTTTGATGATTACAAAGCAGTTGAAGGGGTACTAATGTTTCTCACTTGAAAAAGACTTATTGCTCTTTAGGAGCAAAATTGTAATTTTACCAAAACTCTGATTTGAAAGTATCAAATGATAGAACAAAAGATTTGTGATCCACTGGTGAAAATTTTATTGATTTTGGACTTGTATTTTGAAAGATATGCATGATTGAAAATCATGAGTCGACCCATGAGTCGACTCATGGCACATGAGATGACTGGCACGCTGAAATTCCTGGCCGGCACAGACTTGGCACATCCTGTGAGTCGACCATGTGCCTGTGAGTCGACCCATGAGTCGACCCCCAAGGCATGAGTCGACCCATAAGTCGACCTCTGTGGGTTTTAAGCCAGTTTTACAGAACCTTGCATCCCGTTCGATTCTGTGATGTTCTTCCACAGAGGTCGACCCATGAGTCGACCCCCAGGCATGAGTCGACCCATGAGTCGACCTCTGTGATGGGATTTTTCCACAATGGCTAGTTTTTAACCCGTTTTAAATACTTTTAATGCTCATTTAATGTGGTCAACGGCTCTTTTTCAGCCTAGAATATTTTTCACTATTTTTTGAAGCTATAAAAGGGACAAAAAGGTGGAAATCAATAAGAAGAAAAATAAAGAAGAATCAAGAAGAGAGATTTTGAAAAAGAGATTTCAAGCAAACTTTTCAGCCCTAAGCAAAAGCTCACTCAAAGCATTCAAGAAGCCTTTGATCCAAGCTTACCAACTCCTCAAGTGCACATTCTAGTCTCCAACCACCTTGAGAAATCAAAAAGGATCTTCTTCTTCTTGAGTAAAGAGTATTTAAAGTCTCATACGCTCATTAAAGGAGCTTTCTTTGTGCTTACTTATGCTATTCATTGTTATACTTTGTTTGTGTTATTGTTTTTATTTTGGAAGGATTCCAAAATAAGAGAAGGTTGATCCGAACCTTGAATCAGAGTGTATAGGATTGGCTTGTACCCGAAAAATAAGTAGACTAGCTTGGGATAGCTAGAGTCAGAGTTTTCGACGTTTATATTCGGGTTGAATACAAGATTAGTGGATTGGAATTCTCAAGTAGGAGCTTGGGGAGTGGATGTAGGTGCAAGGTTGGCACCGAACCACTATAAATCCTTTTGTTTGTGGTGTGCCTAATTGCTTTTCTTTAACTCTTCATTATTCTCTTGCATTCTAGCTTTTAGCCATTAGCCCTGAATTAATTTATTTATCTTTTGTCAAATATTTTTCATAAGTCATAAGTTAAGCTTAAAATTTTTAGAAACCCAATTCACCCCCCCTCTTGGGTTGCATAGCTGGGCAACAGGGATGAAGTCCGGCTCCCGTAGGAGTTCGGGCGGAGTTTTCCCACGGTCGGAGTCGGAGATGAGGTCCGGCTCCCGTAGGAGTCCGGACGGAGTCTGCCTGTAGCTGGAGTTGGAGACGAGATCCGGCTCCCGTAGGAGTCCGGTAGAAGTCTACCTGCAATCAAAGTCAGGGATGAAGTCCGGCTCCCTTGGGAGTCCGGACGAAATTTATCAGTAGTCAAAGTCGGGGATGAAGTCTGGCTCCCATAGGAGTCCGGGCGGAGTTTCCCCACGGTCGGAGTCGGAGACGAGGTCCGGCTCCCGTAGGAGTCCGGACGGAGTCTGCCTGTAGCTGGAGTCGGAGACGAGATCCAGCTCCCGTAGGAGTCTGGCAGTTGTAGAAATCTGCCGTCGGTGAAGTTCGGCTGTTGGCGAGGTCGAGGCAGTTCAGGTTGGAGTTGAACCTGGCTGGAAGAGGTCTGGAAGGGATTTGGGGAGCAGCCGATGGCTGTAGGAGGTCAGCTAGCGGCAGAGCTTAGTGAGCGCTTGGGGCGGCTTGATAGACGACTGGGGGAACTCATGTTGAAGGAGTTCGGGTAGTGAGCGCTTGGGGCGGCTTGATAGACGACTGGGGGAACTCATGTTGAAGGAGTTCGGGGTGGAGCAGTGGAAGTTCGTCCGTCGGGGGAGTTCGGTCAACACCATGGAAATCCGGCTGTTGGAGAAGTCCGGAGAGTTACCATTTGTAGTCGAAAGCCGGATGAGTTTCGGGAGGATCAATCCTGCTTTGAACTTCGACTGAGGGTATTTTATACCCAACACCGGGCAAATGCCGTGCTCATGGAATCCAGTAGCTGGACCCCTCCGACGGATGAACCTCTCCAGCGCCATCCGACATCCACCGCCGGTCGACCCTCTGTCAAAGTCTGTGCAAAATTGGACTGCATCTGTGGAAAGCCTCTGACCGAGCTCCCACAGCAAGTGGTCCTCGTCTGCAGCCTTAACGCCCAAGGCACCCAACAGGATTTGCAACATCTGAGCTCCTCTCGGATGGATGGCTACCTCTCTCCGCCAGGCACCCCAACCGAACTTCGACCGGCAGGCCGGACCCCCTGGCAGCCCACAGTAATAGCGACGACTCTGCTCCGCTTCCTGCGATGGATCCCACGCGGCTCCATCACTCCCTGGCAGGCCTCAGTAACGGCCACGACTCTGCTCCACTTCCTGCGACGGATCCCACGTGGCTCCATCACTCCCTGGTAGACCACAGTAATGGCCATGACTCTGCTCCACTTCCTGCAATGGATACCGCACGGCTCCTCCACCCTCTGGTAAGTCGCGACAACGGACATCGCTCCACTCCCCACAACAGACTTCACGTGGCAGGTCCCAGTGATGGCCACGATTCCACTCCACTACTCTTCACAACAAACTCCTGCTGACCCCGAGCGGCCCACTCCAGATGGTTACAAACATCGCTATCAGTCTGTTGCACCCTCCGTCTATAAAAGGGGGACCCCAGATACGTTATTCTCTAAGCCCTAATTTTTATCTCAAAACTCTGCTAAAATTTTCGTTCGAGCACTCCATTCTTGTTGAGGCAGAGAACTGACTTGAGCGTCGGAGGGTCTTACCGGAGCAACCCCAACTCTGGTTTAGACTTCTTTTGCAGGTCCCGACGGCGACCGCGACTCCCTCGACTCCAGCTTCTCCGACGCAAGCAAATTTTTGCACCAACACACATATAACATGTCGTAATAAACCTAGGCTCTGATATCACTATTGGAAAACATAGGCGATTTCATGCATCTATTTCAAATATTTTTGAAATAAATCATAGTAAAAAATAATTGAATTAATCTTATTAATCTAACATATATATAATCTGATCAATAAATCAACATACTCTAGGATCTATGATATGATATGTGGCATATAAAATCTGAAAATCAAAAAATAAAATCTGCATGCATACATATGAGTAGTAGATCAAATCTACTTCTAATCTGAGTTTAGAAATCGATATCTGAGTACGGATTGATGATCATCACTATTGAGAGACATGGTAAAGAGGTCCTCGCTAGTTGCTCAAAGTTGTAAGTATGTCCGACCTCTATGGATGGTCCACTCGAAATCCCAATCTGATCAGTCTCTCCAGGAGTGCTAGCTCATGCGAAGACCATCTTGTTGGCTGATCTAGATCTTTTCTTCAAATCTCTTGAATCTTTTCAGAGATTGAAGAAGGATATCTGAAGGAGATGAGAATGTGGAAGAAATATGAAGAAGAGACACTCTTCTCTCTTCTTTTTCTCTCTTCCCAAACCCTTAGGAACAAATCCTAGAATCCTAGGTTTCGCTCACCCAAAGAGGAGAGGGATCTCCTCTTTCTTTCACACCATGAAATGTAATGCCTCAACCCTTCACCGTGAAGAACCTTTTCAGATCTCTCACATGCATGCACACAAGGAAAAAGTCTTTTTATTTTGGCATCATAAGTGGTTAGGATTTGAAGAGTCCAAGAGAGGTTGGACTCTAGCTTTAGTTGTCGCCCCCTCTCATAAAACCCATGTCAAAATATTGCGATGCCCTATCCACCTCTCTTTCTCAGGGTAAGTCAAATTTCCATCTGATTTCCCACACCACACATTCCTTATTTTGTTGCACAAAATAAAAGGAATGAAAGGCATGGTGTGAAGGTAGTTGGGATGAGATCAA
The DNA here is from genome assembly GCF_000442705.2 of Elaeis guineensis. Taxonomy (NCBI): domain Eukaryota; kingdom Viridiplantae; phylum Streptophyta; class Magnoliopsida; order Arecales; family Arecaceae; genus Elaeis; species Elaeis guineensis. Next base: position 97,665,407 of record NC_025996.2, on the reverse strand, counting down.
ATCTTATCTTGATAAGGAGTTATCTTTGAAATCCAATCTCAAACTTTCCTTTATCAAAACCCAGCCATATTTGGCAGTGAGAAAGGGGAGGTGACATCAGATGTTTGCATTAAGAAACCTCATGCAAAAACTCTTTTAGCATGAGGAAGGATGGCATCCAAAAGTGGATGGTGCAAGGGAAGATAAGTCCAATCTTTTTTGGGCTCTTGGTTTCCTTATTTGACTCCAAACCAAATCATATTTGATTAGGCCCAAATAGATAGATGAAATCCAATCTAATTAGGTTCATAAATCTTTATCAAATTCTAATCTAATGAAGAATTAATGGAACCAAAATTCTGATTAAATCAGGGATAATTTTTTCTTAGTGATTAGGTCATCTTATAACCTAATCGGATCAAACCTAATTAAATCTAATTCAATTAGATTTGATCTAATCCTCTTTGCTTAATTAAATTGAGCTAATCAGTAATCTAATTACTAATTAATTTTTTATTAATTTATTAATACTTAACAAATTATTTAATCGTAACTTTTGCTTAAGGTTAATCATCAATCGAATTGAGGATTACACCCTAGAATGATTCTTAATCGTTGATCAACCACATGATAAGTCAGAAACTTCTTTTGAGTGTGATCCCATAGGTTCGAATCTAAATCGGTAGTACAAAAATAAATTTCTGAACTAATCAATGTAACCATCTAGCAATGGGATCCGACGTCTGGATATATCGAATGATTGCAAAGCAACATTCAAGAACCTACTGGTGTATGGTTACTGTATAATTCATCCTTTTAATCCTAATGCTCAAGGTGACCTAGGGTTTAACTATCAGTCCTGAATTAGTCATCCATATTGTATTTCAATCTTTCAAATCCATCACATGGATTACTCGAATCCAGATTTTCTCAAATTGAAATACAGTGATGCATTAACTTCTACTTATTTGGAGAGGTCAATTCCTTCTTGACTCACACATCGACTTAACAAATACTTGACTGTATCTAAAAATCTTCCATCCATAAATTAAAAATTTAGGTAGTTCGGTATCAAAGCACAGCTTGTAAGTCACCGTGGTGATCTTAGATTGGAGGGAGACTTATATCCATACTTTTTGCGAGCTACTTTTGATAGTAGAGTACTCCGCAGTTGGTTACATTCAATAAGATGTACTCCTACATTTCACTTGCATACCATACCAGTGTCTCCACACCATTTGGTTACGAGGATAATGAACGCATATGGCACACAATGACCTATACTTAATAATCTCTATTGTCCTAATAATAATGTATCATTTGGTTGTGAACCAGTTTAAGAATTACGCGTTAAATCTTTCTTTATCGATCAACGTAGTCTTAAGGACTTCATCACAATATAGGAGTTCATTAGAAGATGTAACTTTATGATGAAAAAGATCAAATAATTTTTATTATTGATCAATTCATATATATTTATAATTAGCATAATCATCAAACGATTGACTTTAGAATACAATTTCCAATAGTATCTGGATTCACAACTAGTATGACCTCACCACATCATTTTGGGTGCACCTTTATGGAGAATTGATCTCAGTCGGTAGATCTCTCCCGCAATAACAGTGATAAAGGCTTCCCTTATTAATGCCATTCAGTGTCCCTTAGGTGTCTGAAGTTTCAGATATTGATTAATGAGGTTAAAAAAAATTGAAAGAAGAATCAAATGCTGATCAATGTCCCTTACCATCTGATTTAATAAGGGAGGAACCGAAATGATCAATGGGGTGTTTTTTAGGACCTAAAAAACAATTTAGAGCAAAAGAATATTCAATCCGATGGGTAAGGAATGCTGATAGAATTCAGAATTGAATTAATGCTGATATGTTTTTTTTAACCTAGTTAATAGGCCATTCAGAATTAAATTAATGCTTATCAGTTGCCATTGGATCTAAGTAGGGATTCAGGAGATCAGAATATCAGGTTGGAAGAGATAGTCCAGATATGATGGAGATCAAATAGTGATGGCGTGCACTGGATGCTTGATAGCCACTAGTCATTTTAGCATGGCCCAACCATAATAAATGGGATCAGGTATGCCAACCCGATAACAGAAAGGAGGAAAAAAAAAAGAAAATGTGGTGACATGGAAGAGTTTAAAAATTTGAAAAAAAGAAGAGAAAAAAGCGATGATGGATGCTTCCCTTATTAATATTGTTCAGTGTCCCTTACGTGTCTGAAGGTCAACTAAAAATAAAAATAAAAAATATTAAATAGTGATAGAAAAAAAATATTGAAAGAAGAATCAAATTAATGCCGATCAGCATCTCTTACCATCAACTTAACAAGGGAGGCAGTGGAACAATAGGGTGTTTTTTCAAGGATGTTTTTCAAAAGCTGAATAAAAAATTTAGAGTGAAAAAATATTTAATCCGATGGTAAGGGATGCTATTGGATTTAGAATTGAATTAATGCTGATGTTTGTTTTTTACCTCGATTATCAGGCATTCAAAATCAAATTAATGCTTATTAGTTACTGTCAGATTTAAGTGGGGATTCAGGAGATTAGGATATCAGGTTGAAAATGATAGTCTAGATACGATGGAGATCAAGAAGTGACGGGGTGCACCGGATGCTTGACAGCCACTGGTCATTACAGCATGACACCATGTATAAAATGCAATCATGTGTGCCTCTGGGATTTTATCTTGCTGTGTGTCATTATCGATTGTAATCAAGGCAAGCTTCTTATGCCTTGATCATTTGAGCACTCATTAGAGGAACTAACAGGATATTGTTACAAGGACTTTGCGGCATTTCTTTTCCTATTCCACATCATCTGAGTTAGAAGGGATTGGTTTAAGTGTTGATAAGGTAAGCCTCCATTCCATATGATTTTTTTTTTTTTTTGGATTTGTCAGAGCATTGGCATGTTGCTGCCAGTGGATGGCAGCCATCATCAAACAATATGGCATCATGTGAGGTGAATTGGAGTGATTGGGGAATTAATAAGGAAAAGAGGAATGAATGGATCAGTTCGAGAAAATAAAAAGGAATTAGAGGGTGTACCTTACAGTTTGTGGAAAAAAACAAGAACAAAGGATAAACATGGGCCGAAGGTAACTTTCTATGGACCAAGAGTAGGTGATTATATTTAGCATTATAAAATATATAATATATATTCATAAATTATTGAAAATATTTCTTTTGATTTCAGGTGGATATATCCATACATTACAACCTATGAAATTTTTAGCTAATGATGGATTTTTTTATATTTAAATCCCGCTGCATAGTGAGGGTTAGATGCTAGTAACTTGCATTCATCTTTATTATTATTAATTTACTAGTCATTTAGTGCATGCCCAAGAAACACATAAAAAAAACTTTATTTGATCAAAACTTAATAATTGATTAATGCTTTATGACTCTGCAATATTTTTTTTATTATCATGCTCGATTCTAAAAAGTGCTATATTAATGGGGATACTTAGCTATTATTGCAAATGCTAGAATAACAATTTGCATAGTGTCATGGGTAGGAAATTTTTTCTTCAAATAAATCCAATGCACAGGACAGCTAGATTCGGTCTGACCTTGATGCTAGCCAATCCAAGGCACTTAAGCCGACCTTATCCAGCATAATGAGAAAAATTGACCTTCAACCCCCATATAGATCATCAAATCCCATGACCACTAGGAACAACTAATGATGAGTGGATAAGAAAGAAAATAACAAATATATCTCACTAGATAAGGAAAAAGATAACAAGCATATCTCGTCCAACAAAGTAGGACTAACCATCGGTTCTCCTTCTCGAGCCGACATTCTCGATAAAATAGGAGATAACAAATATATCTCTCTAGATAAGATAGAAGACAATGGGCATATCTTGCTTGATAAGACAAGGCTAACTATCTAATTTTCTTTCATTCTCATGATTCTTCAGTCTCTGTCTATAAATAAAGGCCCACAAGGGACCCCCAAGGTATAAATTTTTTTTTTCCCAAAGCACTTACTCCTTTCCATTTGTTCCAAACATCTGACTTGAGTATCGGAGAATCTCCATGGGAGCCAACTCTAGTTGGGAATTTATCTTGTTGGTCCTGTTGGGTTTCGATGGTGCAACAAAAGGTTATGGTGTCATAAAAAATTTTTGATATGAATACCTAATCCATCGAAATCCTAGAATCCAGGAACCCTTGACAATAGCAATCAAGATATAAATTTAAATAAGTAGGACAAGAAGAATACCTATTAAAATTTTCACAGGCACACAAATGTCTGCCCTCCAACAGAAGTCCATACAGGAAGTGCACCAAGGATGGAGCCCCTTCAAAAATCTTGCTTCAAGAGTTCTAGCCCTTAGAACTAAAAAAATCTGGTACTGATCAGGTTTCTTTAAGAACCTGACTTTATCTTTTCAAACTCTCTTGAGAACTTTAGTGGCACTTTATTAGTTCTTCTTAATTCTCTTTCTAAGCTCTTGTCCTAAAGTAGACTCTTTGTCTTTATTTAAAAGACTTTGTCTTAACAAGAAAATGAAGAGAACTAATCTGACCGAATTGTCCTAAACAACTTGAATGCCTTATCCATCCGCCATGGGCTATTTATAGGATACGAGGGGCACCAAACGAGAAGCCATGCCCATTAGGAAAAAGGCTTATCTAATCTACATATCAAAAATAAGAGAGACTTGAAACAGAAGGACTCTTATACGCTGATACGTCGATTTAGCCTTTCCCTCGCGTGCCCAAGGAAGAGGCAGTATGGCATCCATTCAATTTTCTGAATTCTCCACAAAATGCCATATGGCAAGGGCATTCAAAATTGAATGTCAAACACTAGATAAGATCACAAGTAGCACCTCCTTCTGCCTAAAGCAAAAGGACTCTTCATGCGCCCCTTCGCGATTCCTTTCTTCATGTGCACGTGCCAAGCAATCCCATAGCCATTACATGCCCAGAATAAATCCAAAAAAATACAACACATCCTTTGAGATGTGTTCCAAAGAGTGGAGGGCAATGAGGGATGACACACGGGTCTTTATCCCATCTCAGAAGGACTCTTTCCTTCTCCCCACGCCAAACTGCATGCCAACATCTTAAGTGCACCTAGAGTCCTTTGCTCTTTGGACCCTATCCATTATGGCGTGTAACATGATTTTAGGTGCCCCATTTGGTGCTACTTCTAGATGGCTAAATTTGATCCAATTAGTCCTCAAATTGGATTAGCTAAATAGCAAGACAATTGATGAAATCCAACTTGATCAAGGGACTAGGGCTTGCCACATGTGCTAGCAAGCTTATAGGCAACCCAATTAGATTCAATGGTCCAATCAACCAAATCAAATGGGTCCTTGGCCAATTCTCTTATGTGTATGATCCATTGGGTTCTACATTTAGCTAGTAGTAGGTTCGGATGCAAGTAGACCTAATTTGATTAGAATTTTTTCTAATTGATTAAGGTCCAAATCGAGCTAACCCGAATTTAGCAATTAGAACACTTTCTAATTGGAGTTTGAATTTAACATTTTTATTTAATCAAACTACAAGTCAAGATTGATGTCTAGTAATGTATTATGACTATCCAGAAGATGTAGAATTTGATAGAAATACTAAATATACCCTTCAGCAGTAAGTTACTATGTAATTCAATCCTTCGATCATCCTGCATTACGAATATGTTCTAGGTTGTAGAATTATGTCAAAACCAAACACATATTCATATCCATTCTCCATCAATCATTGATGACTCAAATGATAAAATATTAATCATCATCCTGCTTTGGTCAAAGACTTCCTGAGTCATCTAAAGATGAGAATATATAGAATGCCATCTCCTCTAATTGGGAGTGATCCGTTCCTTGTTGATCTACTCATAACCTTCATACACAATCCACCACATCTAGAATATCTCATACAAAACTTTATATCTTGCCTGGACATGAACTAAGATAAGAATTCATGTGCACAAGATTCTATAATAGTCTCAGATCTAAGGATCACATGCACAACTCTCACTTAGAAAATAATCTTTTGACATGCAAGTAAAGCTGCATAAGATATTTTCTGTCGGCGGATCAATTCAGTGAACTCATACTCTAATAAGTACCTACATTCTTATATTAGTATCTCCACATAAGTGGCTTATGAGATCAGCCACCTTCTCCATTGAGTATACAAAGGATGTGCCAGTCTATTCGGAACATTGATCTCCAACTCAATGTTCCCATGATCAGAAATATTTAAGATAGGATTTTAAAGTTTTAGGTCTCACCATTATGATTTCTTCATGACCTTGAAATTATTGCCCTAATCTATGGGGTTCATCATCATTTTAATAAGATACAACTTTAATGATGAATCAAAATATGTTATTTTATTGATAAAAAAATAAATATCATTATATGAGTTGAAAATTTATAAAGAAAAATTTTATCGCATTACTCATGCAATTGACTCTTAGGATATTATTTTTTTAATCTCCCACTTGCACTAAAGTCAATCACTTTTGTATCTCAATCCCATACAATCCAGATGGCAATCAAACAGCTGCTATGGAATGGCTTTAGTAAATAGGTCTGCTATATTGTTCTTAGTATCAACTTATTCTAGAACTACATCTTATCTCTCGATTATTTCTCGAATGAGGTGGAAGCATCTGAGAATGTGCTTGAGTTTTTGATGAGATCTAGGTTCCTTGGCTTGAATAACGGCTCCAGTATTATCACAATAAAGTGGCACGGATCGTTTTATTTCAAGAACCACACCCAATTCAGTGATGAATTTCTTCATCCAGACAGCTTTCTTGGTAGCTTCACTAGCAGTAATATATTCTGCCTCTATGGTTGGGTCAGCTATAGTCTGCTATTTTGAGCTCTTCCAACTCACTGCTCCTCCATTGAGCGTAAATATATATCGTGATACAGACTTGCTATCATTTGGATTAGATTGAAAGCTAGAATCTGTATACCTTTCTAGTTTCAACTCTGATTCGTCGTATATAAGAAAAATATCTTTAGTCCTTCTTAGGTACTTAAGAATATTTTTCACAGCTTTCTAATGATTTTTCTTTGGATCAGCCTGAAACCTACTAGCTATACCTAAAGTGTTAGAAAATATATCCTAAAGCCAATCTTTGGATGATTATGCTCCTTTTGTAACCTGCTAGCTATACCTAAAGTGTTAGAAAATATATCCTAAAGTCAATCGTTTGGATGATTATGCTCCTTTTGTAATATGTATATAAATAATTTATCAATGAATAAAAATTATTTTGGTATTTTTCATCATAAAATTATATCTTTCTTGTTAGAACTCTTATGTTGTGATGAAGTTCTTAGAACTATAAAGTAATCGATAAAGAAAGATTTATCATATAGTTCTTAAACATGTTCACGACCAAATGATACGTTATTAAAGAACAATGATATTTATCGAATGAAGATTGTTGTGCCATATAGGTTGGTTGCCCTCTTAATTAAGAACTATAGAGACACTGATATGGCATACAGATGAGATGTAGGAGTACATCATCACTGAATAAGTGACTCACTTACTGAGCATCAAGAGCAGCTCATGATGCATATGGGCATAAGTGTCCCTTTGACCTGAGATCATCATTGTGACTTGCAAGCAACTCACTATGCTTTGGTACCGGACTATCTATATTTTTAATGCAATGATGGAAGGCTACTGAGTATGGTCAAGTACTTATGAAGTCTATGTGTAGATCAAGATGAGGTTGATCCCTCCAGATTATTGGAGTCAATGTATCACTGTATTTCAATTTAGTAAAATCTTGATTAGGATAATCTATGAGATGGATTTGAAAGATTGAAATACAATATGGATGACTTTTTCAGTATTGATAGTTTAACCCTAGGTCGTCCTAAAACATTCAGGGTCAAAGGGATAAATTATATGATAACCATATGTATAGATTCTTGAATATTGTCTTGCAAATATTTGACTTATCCAGACATCAGAAATCATTGCTAGATGATAACTTGATTAGTTTAGAAAATGATTCCTGTGCTATTAGCTTAGTGTTCAAACTTATGGAGTCACGTGCAAAGTCAAACGACGTAGGAAAGAATTGACCTAAATCTATATATTCAATTTGAAAGTAAATGACTTGATTGAACAAATAGATTAATTTAATAGAGAATTAAGTTATGGATCATACAGGATTAAATATTTGACTATGTCTAGCTAGCACTAGACATGAGGTTCGGGTTCAATTTTGAGAATGAATAAGATTTGATTTATGATCCAAGGAGTCTATGAGAGATTGAATTTAAGTGCTAATTAATTTTAGATTAGATCTGATTTAATTAGACTTAATAAGATTGAAAAACCAAGTTAGACTTGGTCTTAAATTCTAAATAGTTTGGGATTGACAGCTTATTTAAAATTGGTTCGAATCAGATTCGAATTGGATTGAATTGATCCATATTTAGATTGGATCCTTAGAGTCCAATTTTACTGGGACTCTCTCTCCTTATGGCCGATCAAAGGAGGGTGGGGTGCTAGTTTTGCTGCTCCACTCTTGGATGTAGACGTGGTGCATGGGGCACCAAGTTAGGCACCTATCCTATCTCAATTAGGACTCAGATAAGGGATGGAACAATTCAAAGCTGATTTGAATTAGGACTCCTAGTCTATTGGATCATGAAAAATCATCTATAAATAAGGAGGATCTCTAACCATCAAAGTATAACAATTAAATTGTGTACTAGGATGAGAAAGAGAGAGAGTGGTGGCATGCAAAAGAAGAGAGGCATCTCTTCTCTTTGGCGTGTAGATTTTGGGCGTCCAACTCCTCTTGGCGTGAAGAGGTCCTGGTGTCCCACTTCCAAGCATCACGCCAAAGCTTTTCATCCTTCCTCCCTTGCTATCTTGAGAAGGAATGAGGATCTAAGGCTTCATCTCGCTTTCTTACGAAGCTTGACTGCGCATGAAGTAGAGGATTTGTACGTTCAAACCTTTGCGAGGCTTCGGATTCAAGAATCTTTTGAGAATTTGATCTCTATTCCACCATGTATTAGGTAAAAATAAAATTTATGTTAGTTTATTATAGAAAAATTTTTAGATACACTCTGACGATCCTATCCTGAATCGATTTTGTCCCTTCAACTGATATCAAAGCCAGATTTTGATATATAGATGCATAACTAATTTTTTTCTGATATAATTACATATGGTATGTAATTAAATTTTATATTAAATATTAAATCTAATTTAAATTTATTTAAATAAAATTTATGATCTAATTTTGATTAGATTTCACAAACCTAATTAATGATTGATTAAGGTTTGTTAGAAATCTGTTATAACAGAATTTTATTATTGCAGATTTTTGTTGGAATAACAACCTCTTTTAAAATCTATTTTAAAATAGTTTTAATAAAATTTTTATGTTGTTATTTTGGGATAAAAGTTAGGCTTATTTCAGATCTGAATTGAATCTGTTTTGATAGATTTTTAGATATGATTTCTATCAAAATGCTGCACAATGTCTAAATAGATCTAACCAGAAATTTAATCTTTATGTATTTATATTTGTATCTAAATATTTTATATATATTTTTAGATCTAAATTTAATATTTTATATCATGTATAAATTAAGTTTTAGATCTAATATGATGTATGTGATGTTGGGAATAGTGTCCCAAAGCCAATCGTCAGTCTGTTGATGGTTGTGCTTATTTTTATATTTGTACATGAATTATAAATTAATAAAAATTATTTTGATATTTTTCATCACAAAATATTTCATCTTCTAATGAACTCCTATGTTGTGGTGAAGTCCTTAGGACTATTTAGACTCGACAAAGGAGGATTTATCGTTTAGTCCTTAAATTTGTTCACGACCAAATGATACGTTATTACCAAGGATGACAACATTTATCAAGCATAGATCGTTGTGTGCCATATAGGTTGGTTGTCCTCTTAACCAATGAGTGTGGAGACACTGGTATGGCATACAGGTGAGATGTAAGGGTACATCTGTACTGAACGTGACCGACTCTGGAGCTATTTCTGCTATCAAGATTTGCTCTGATGGAATATGGATATAAATATTTCTCCGACCTGAGACCGCCACGGTGACTTGCAAGCAACTCACTGCACTTAGGCACTGGACTATCTGAATTTTTAATTTAGTGACGGAAGGCTGCTGGGTGTATTCAAGTACTTGACTTGTCGGTGCGTATGTCAAGATGGAATTGATCACTCCAGTTTAGGAGCTGTGTACAGTCATCTTTCAATTTAGCAAAACCTTGGCCAGGGTAGTCCTTGTGAGGAGTCATAGGACTGTTTAAGTTGAGCACGATTCGGATGATTTGATCAGGGTTGATAGTTTAACCCTGAGTCATCCTAAACACAGGGGTCAAAAGGATGAATTATACAGTAACCATATTCATGTAGGTTCTGAGTGTTGTGATTGTGACTCTTCGACCTATCCAGACGTCGGGTACCATTGCTAGATGGTCACTTCGATTAGTACAGGAATTGGTTCCTGTGCTACTGGCTTAGGTTCGAACCTGCGGGATCACACACATTAGAGATTCTTATCTGATCTGATGGTGATGTAGAATCCTACATATTTGGGACTCAGTGATCAAGAATCAGGATTCTCTGATCACAAGTTGCACACATTATGGGTATCGGGGTCAAGAGTCCCACTGGTTGGGACTTTTCGATCAGGGTTAATATCGATGAATTCTGATGCCTGATTACCCATCGGATTTGGACTCAGTATTTATGAGAGTTTAATTAGTGATTTGATTGCTAATTAACTCAATTTGATTGAGTAATTATTTTTGGATCAAGTCCAATTGAATTGGATTCAGTTGGGTTTAACCCGATTAGGTTAAGAGTTGACCTAATCGTCGAGATGGTTTGGTCCCTGATTTGATCAGGGGTTGGACTTAATCAATTCTTAATTTAATTAAGATTTTATTGAGTCTAATTAAGTCTAATTTAGTTAGATTTAAATTAGTCTAATTGGACCTAACTTATTTGGTTCAATTAGGTTGGTTTAAATAATTAAACCACTTTGACCCAATCTCCATGCGCCACCTCACTTCCATTGCACCCATTTGAATTCATGAGAAGGAACTTCTCATGAATTATTTTCTCATGCCAAGCCCTCTCCACACTCCACTTTAATGTGCTAAATGAATGGATAAGGATGATTGGTTGGCCATTCAAATTCAAAATAAAGTTTGAATTTGAATGGGCAATCAATCTTTGCACCTTATCCCTTTTTTTTACGCCCCATTTATTACATGAAAAAAGATTTTTCATGAAATTACTCCATGCATAATTTAAGCTATGCCTCATGCCTTTAGTGGATAAGGGATGAGTTGGTGTCTATTTGAATTCTCAATTTGATTTGAATTCAAATGTGCAATTACTCATCTTTATCCTTTCTTTTGGATAAGACTTTTGACGTTGTTATAAAAGGAGGAGAAGAGTGGGGCATGCAAGATGAAGATTTTTGGAGAAAAATTCTGGGGCATGAGAAGTCTTGTGCATGAGAAGGAAGTCCATATCCTTCCAAGAGAAAAAGAAAGAAAAGAAAGAAAAGTGGGTGCAAGGTTTTTGGTGAGTTCCCTAGAGTTTTAGCCTGGGGTTCGGGAAGTAAGAAAGTGAGCTACGAGTGTCGTGAGCCACAAAGTCTCAGAGAGATCTTCAACATCCTCTCAAGCACGTCTGTTGATGATCTGGAGTATTCAAAGAATCGACAGACATCGATCGAAGGAGTTCGATCATCATCGGCCGTCAAAAGGGCTCTACAACGAGCTAGCACTCGTGAGGAGTCGATCAGACCGGAAGCTTCATGTGGATGATCTGCAGAGGTCAGACACGCTGTGTAGCTGCATCACGATGATCAGACTCTCTCGACGGTGATCAGATTGCGGCGATCTACTATCCGCACAAAGGTATTGTGTTCTGAACACATTACAATAAAGTATTTATTGTTCCAATTTGAATTTCAAATTTAAATGCATGCATGCTATATATCATATTTAGATCCTAGTGTAGGGTAAATTTATATTAATTAATTAGATTAATTAATATTTTTTCACTGTAAAATTATGATTTTGAAAAAATTTCAAAAATTATCATTTTACCCCTGCACTGAATTTTCCCATAAATGGTATCAGAGCGGGTTCTTAGATATGATATATATATTTGCATGTATAGATTAAGTTGTAATCTAAAAGTTTAAATTTAAATTTAAAATTTAAAAATTTAAAATTTGAATTTTGAAAGTTGTTCGAAATTCAAAATTCAAAAATTTGAAATTCAAAAATTTGAAATTTGAAATTTGAAATTTGGAATTTGAAATTCGAAATTCGAAATTCAAATTCAAAAATTTAAAATTCAAAATTTGAAATTTGAAATTTGGTTAAAATTTTAAATTTAAAATTCAAAATTTAAAATTAAAATTTGAAATTCAAAAATTTGAAATTTGAAATTTATTTGAAATTTAAAATTTAAAATTTAAAATTTAAAATTTAAAATTTGAAATTTAAATTTTGAAATTGGTATATTTAGATATACTTGATCCAAGTAGCAAGTAATCAAATTGGGTTGGTTGCCATGGCCATCCGGTCATAGGAGAAAAGTAGGGTTTAAAGGCCCTTTCCTCCCATTCGATGGGATCTCCTATGGCGGTAGGGGTTTCGCTATAATTATATTTCATACAGATGAAGCAGTGAAAGAAATTAATTGTAAAAGTTCAATTGTAAAATTTATTATGAATGTGTTAGATTAGATCTAAAGGAATATTCATGATTTATTTTGATTGAGTTATTTTTTATTATGTAATTAGCAATAGGACTGCTATTTATGAAATGTGCTGATCTATTTGTGAAATGAGTCAACATATTTGGTGAACAGAAAATAAAATCTTTCAAATTTGAAAATTATTTTCGAAATACCAAACCCCGACCCATCAGCCCAAATACTTAATTAAAAGAATTAAGTGTTGTCTAGTAGGTCTAGAATTGTGAATTAAGACCTAAGACAATTGCATAAACTTGTGGGTCAATGGGTTAGATGGATTAGGTCCATATTGGGTTAGACCTAAGGTTAGCTTAAAGAAATGGACTAAATTAGAGTAATTGATCAAATCTAATCAAAAGTTGAATTAAATTAGGTCAAGGATACTCTAGACTCAACTTCAATAGTTGTAGTTGAATGGGTCCATGTCTTTAACTAGACCAAGATGGACTTAATTCATGGCTACGCGGTGGAACCCTATTTACTAAGTTGATCAAATTAAAACTAATGAACCAGTTGGTGTCTAAGGTAAGTTTGATAGTTTGACTAGTGGTTTTTAAGTAGGAGCTACTCGCAGTGATTCGATCTCTGATGAGTTAATGGCTTATCTCCACCACTGATCTCACTTACCTGGCCAACCTGGTGAATTAAATTTTGATTAGATCACTTGGTGATTAGGGCTCACCCATGTCATTAGGTAAATCAGTTTGATTGATTTAGGTGCTCCTAATGCCAGCTTTAATTAAATCTTTTTTTTAATCTGACTTGGTGAAGTCAGTGGGAGGATTGAAATTGGCTGGATATTTTTTATCTATCTTTTAATAAAATCCTCAAAAATTATTGGATCCCTAAAAATGATTAAGTTATATTGATAACTAAGTCATAGCCTCCCATTAAGTGAATGATAATGAGTCCATTAGTTTAATAATCATTAGAGGCCCAAAGGCCTGGTGCTTATTGACTAATGGAATTATCATTCATAATATGATAATTTGGTTTGAGTCTTTCTGATGGTGGTCAGGTTAGCCGGCCAAAATCGGGCCTGATCATTTATTGGTCCGATTCACCAAATCAAATCATGTTAATGGTTGGACCTAACTAGATCTTTTCAGTGGAGGCCAAAGCCTACTGATTAGGTTCTGGGGCAAAATCAATTACTAGAAGTTGTTTAGAGAAACAACTAGTTATGAACCTACCCACATAGGTTGATCAACCAAAGTTGGCCTCGTGTGTAGTCTGTGTGGATTCTAGTATCCACTAAGGAATTAAAGTAATTTCTCGAATTGGAGGTTGAGGCTACTAGTTCGTAAAAATACTGAGAGAAACTTTAGACTAAAGTCCAAGTTTTAGTATTTATAATTTATGTACTAATAGAGGTCTGATTTTCCTTTATGCAGCTATGGCCACTACCCTGTCCCTCCGATCATTATTAGATAATGACAAGCTCATGGGACCTAATTTCGATAGCTGGTATCAAAAATTAAAAATCATCCTTGAGCATGAGCAGATCTTTTATGTAGTAACGGATCTGACACCTGAGGAGCCAGCCCCGAACGTTAGAGGGACGGTCCGAGATACTTATCAGAAGCGGCACAACGATCGCACCATCGTTCGGTGCATTATGTTGGGGCAATGAATGATGAGTTCAGTCGCAGGTTCGAGAACGTCCAGCCACAGGAGATGCTTCAAATGTTGAACGACTCCTTTGGCATGCCTGATGACATTGAAAGGCACAAAACTAGTTGTGCCATTTTCAATGCTCGGATGAGGGATGGAGCCTCAGTCACAGATCATGTACTGTACATGATCGAAATGATTGAGCACCTAAGTAAACTGGGTTTTCCCTGCACGAGCAGCTCAGTAAGGATACGATCCTTAATTCATTGCCCAAGACCTTCCTCCCTTTCCTTACTCATTTTTGGATGACAAAGCCTGCAGTGAACTACCACGGCTTGTTGGGGTTGCTGCAGAACTTTGAGAAGGATCACCAGCTCCATAAGGAGTCGGTGAATGTTGTGGGAGGGTCTTCTTCTGGTCATCGACCCTTTAAGAAAGGAAAGAAGAAGAACAAGAAGAAGAAGAATAAGAAGGTGCAGCTGCATGCTGGGACGTCTACACAGGGTCAGATCAAGAAGTGCAAGCCCAACCAGAGCCAGGCAGAGTGCTTCTTTTGCAAGAAGCAGGGGCACTAGAAGAGGAACTATCCTCTATACATTGCTTCCCTGGATCCGAACAGGCCGAAGAAGAAGCAAGGTACTTATATAATAACATCTTGCAACTTTTCATTTGTGATACTACTGCCTGGGTATTGGATACCGGAAGTCCTTATCATATTTGCAATTCGATGTAGGGTCTGCAGGTCAGTAGGAGATTTGATAAAGGCGAGAGATTTCTGAACGTTGGAGATGGAAGCAAAGTTCCAGTTCTAGCATTAGGAATCATGAACCTTGTAATCAATTCTCGAAATGTAATTCTGAGTGAATGTCACTATTGTCCAAGCTTTTTATTAAATATTATTTCTGTAGGCCTTTTGGCCATGAACGGTTATCAATTTTTAATAAAAAGAAACGTTTGCAATATCATTTTGAATGGTGTTACAATGTTTGTTGGACAACTTAATAATGGAATTTACTTTCTATCATAACCTGTTAATCTGGTTCAAACCTCCGGTAAATGCCCTAGAATAGATAATGTGTCTACCTTTGGCACTGTAGGCTAGGTCATATCAATAAGAACAGGATAAACATGTTGGCTTAAGAAGAAATTCTTGAAGTAGGTGATTGTGAATCACTTCCAACCTGTAAGTCCTGTCTTCTTGGTAAAATGACCAAATCACCTTTTACTAGAAAAGGTGAGCGAGCCAGTGAACTCTTGGGTTTGGTACATTCTGATGTATGTGGATCCATGAGCTCAAGTGCAAGAGGTGGATATTTCTACTTCATAACCTTCACAGACGACCTATCGAGGTATGGGTATGTCTATTTAATGAAGCATAAGTCAGAGTCATTTGAAATATTCAAACGATTCCGAAATGAGGTAGAAAAACAAACTGGAAAGTGTATTAAAACTCTTCGATCTGATCGAGGAGGTGAATACCTTTCCAATAATTTTTTGATATATCTTGGGGAGAATGGGATTCTCTCTCAGTGGATACCTCCTGGAACACCACAGCATAATGGTGTATCTGAAAGGAGGAATTGGACCTTGTTGGATATGGTTCGATCCATGATGGGGTTTGCTGGTCTGCCGATCTCTCTCTGGGGGTATGCACTCGAATCGGCTTGTTACCTTCTAAATAGAGTTTCGAGTAAGTCTGTAACCAAAATGCCATATGAGATATGGATAGGACGTAAGTCAGTACTCTCGCATCTTAGGGTTTGGGGGTGTCCGGCTTATGTTAAATGTTTAATTACGGACAAGCTTGGACCTAGGTCTGACAAGTATAATTTTATAGGGTATCCAAAAGAGACCAAAGGATATTACTTCTACCTAGCTGATGAGCAAAAAGTATTTGTCAGTCTTAAGGCAATCTTTTTGGAAAAGGAGTTCCTTGGTGAAGGGACTGTTGCCTCTAAGATCGAACTTGATGAAGTTCGGTAGGTGGAAAAACCACACAAGTTGCTGAACCTGAACCGAATTTGGTTAGATCAGATCCAGAGCCCATTGTTCAAGCACCCTTAAGATGATCTGGTAGAGTACCACGTCAACCGGACAGATACTATAGTTTCTTGGTTCGGGACGGCGATCCTATCGAACTTGATGAAAATGATGAGGATCCGATCACCTACATGGATGCAATGCAGAGACCCGACTCTGAGAAATGACTGGAGGCCATGAAATCCGAAATGAAGTCCATGAAGGTCAACGATGTGTGGACATTGGTTGATCCACCCGAAAGAGTAAAATCTATAGGGTGTAAGTGGGTCTTCAAAAGGAAGAGAGGCACAGACGGAAAGGTGGAAACCTATAAAGCCCGTCTGGTTGCCAAGGGATATCTTCAATGTTATGGTATAGACTATGATGAGATATTTTCTCCTGTGGCAATGCTCAAATCCATTTGGATTATGTTTGCGATAGCTGCCCATCTGTACTATGAAATCTGGCAGATGGATGTGAAGACAGCTTTTCTAAATGGAGAGCTGGATGAAGAGGTGTATATGATTCAATCTGAAGGATTCACATCCACAGATGAGTCTAAGGTGTGTAGGCAATAAAGGTCTATTTATGGACTTAAGCAGGCATCACGGAGTTGGAACATACATTTTGATAAGACGATGAAGACGTATGGCTTCGTTAAGAACAGAGAAGAGCCATGCATTTATAAGTGGGCTAATGGTCCAGTAGTAGTATTTCTTGTATTGTATGTGGATGACATTCTCTTAATCAGGAATGATGTCCCTACATTACAGGGAATAAAGATTTGGCTGTCGTCACAGTTCTCCATGAAGGATCTGGGAGAAGCTTCCTACATCCTAGGGATGAGGATCTATAGGGATAGATCTAAAAGGTTGCTTGGTTTATCTCAGTCCATGTACATTGATACTATGCTGAAGAGGTTCAGCATGAAGAATTTCAAGAAAGGCTATCTTCCGATAGGCCATAGAATTTCTCTCTCGAAGAGGGATTGTCCGACAACACCTCAAGAGAGAGAGCGTATGGTAGGATTTCATATGCTTCGACAGTGGGATCTATCATGTACGTCATGACATGTACACGACCAGATGTGGCATACTCACTAGGGGTAGTGAGTAGATACCAATCTGATCCAGGGGAGAATCACTGGAAAGTTGTTAAAACCATCCTGAAGTATTTTAGAAATACTAAAGACCAGTGGCTTGTTTATGGTGAATTGGACTTGAGACTTATAGGGTTTACAGACTCTAGTTTCTAGTCTGATCATGATGACAGCAAAAATATGTCGGGATTTATTTTTACCCTTAATGGTGGGGCTATTGCTAGAAAAGTTCCAAGCAGCACACAGTGGCTGATTCAATTTGCGAGGCGGAGTATGTCGCTGCATCAGATGCTGCCAAAGAAGCAGTGTGGCTGAGAAAATTCATCACCGAGCTCAGAGTAGCACCCTCCATTGTTTGTCCAGTTCTGCTCTACTGTGACAGCTCTGGAGCCATTGCTCAGGCGAAGGAACCAAAGGCACACTAGCAGACGAAGCATATTCTGCACCGCTACCATCTCATTCGAGAAATTATGGATCGAGGTGATGTTGATCTTCAGAATATCGATGGAAAGGAGAACCTGACTGACCCATTCACTAGAACCATTGTGGTGAAGGAGTTCAACAACTACAAGTTGAAGATGGGTATTAGATACTGCACCGATTGGCTTTAGGCCAAGTGGGAGATTGTTGGGAATAGTGTTCCAAAGTCAATCGTTAGTCTGTTGATGGTTGTGCTCATTTTTATATTTATACATATATTATAAATTAACAAAAATTATTTTGGTATTTTTCATCACAAAATATTTTATCTTCTAATGAACTCCTATGTTGTGGTGAAGTCCTTAGGACTATTTAGACTCAACAAAGGAGGATTTGTCATTTAGTCCTTAAATCTGTTCGCGATCAAATGGTACGTTGTTACCAAGGATGACAATGTTTATTAAGCATAGGTCGTTGTGTGCCATATAGGTTGGTTGTCCTCTTAACCAATGAGTGTGGAGACACTGGTATGGCATACAGGTGAGATGTAAGGGTACATCTGCACTGAACGTGACCAACTCCAGAGCTATTTCTACTGTCAAGATTTGCTCTGATAAAATATGGGTATAAATATCCCTCCGACCTGAGACCACCACGGTGACTTGCAAGCAACTCACCGCACTTAGGCACTGGACTACCTGAATTTTTAATTTAGTGACGGAAGGCTGCTGGGTGTATTCAAGTACTTGACTTGTCGGTGCGTATGTCAAGATGGAATTGATCACTCCAGTTTAGGAGCTGTGTACAGTCATCTTTCAATTTAGCAAAACCTTGGCCAGGGTAGTCCTTGTGAGGAGTCATAGGACTGTTTAAGTTGAGCACGATTCGGATGATTTGATCAGGGTTGACAGTTTAACCCTGAGTCATCCTAAACACAGGGGTCAAAAGGATAAATTATACAGTAACCATATTCATGTAGGTTCTGAGTGTTGATTGTGACTCTTCGACCTATCCAGACGTCGGGTACCATTGCTAGATGGTCACTTCGATTAGTACAGAAATTGGTTCCTGTGCTACCGGTTTAGGTTCGAACCTGTGGGGTCATACACATTAGAGGTTCCTATCTGATCTGATGGTTGATGTAGAATCCTACATGTTTGGGACTCAGTGATCGAGAATCAGGATTCTTTGATCACGAGTTCCACACATTATGGGTACCGGGGTCTAGAGTCCCACTGGTTGGGACTTTTCGATCAGGGTTACATATCGATGAATTCTGATGCCTGATTGCCCATCGGATTTGGACTCAGTATTTATGAGAGATTTAATTAGTAATTTGATCATTAATTAACTCAATTTGATTGAGTAATTATTTTTGGATCAAGTCCAATTGAATTGGATTCAGTTGGGTTTGACCCGATTAGGTTAAGAGTTGACTTAATCATCGAGATAGTTTGGTCCCTGATTTGATCAGGGGTTGGGCTTAATCAATTCTGATTTGATTAGGATTTTATTGAGCCTAATTAAGTCTAATTTAGTTGAGTTTAAATTAGTCTAATTGGACCTAACTTATTTGGTTCAATTAAGTTGGTTTAAATAATTAAACCACCTTGACCCAATCTCCATGCGCCACCTCACTTCCATTGCACCCATTTGAATTCTTGAGAAGGAACTTCTTATGAATTATTTTCTCATGTCAAGCCCTCTCCACACCCCACTTTAATATGCCAAATGAATGGATAAGGATGATTGGTTGGCCATTCAAATTCAAAATAAAGTTTGAATTTGAATGGGCAATCAATCTTTGCACCTTATCCCTTTTTTTTACGTCCCATTTATTACATGAGAAAAGGTTTTTCATGAAATCACTTCGTGTATAATTTAAGCCATGCCTCACACCTTTAGTGGATAAGGGATGAGTTGGTGTCTACTTGAATTCAAAATTTAATTTGAATTCAAATGTGCAATTACTCATCTTTATCCTTTCTTTTGGATAAGACTTTTGACGTTGTTATAAAAGGAGGAGAAGAGTGGGGCATGCAAGATGAAGATTTTTGAAGAAAAATTCTAGGGTGTGAGAAGTCTTGTGCATGAGAAGGAAGTCCATATCCTTCCAAGAGAAAAAGAAAGAAAAGAAAGAAAAGTGGGTGCAAGATTTTTGGTGAGTTCGCTAGAGTTTTAGCTTGGGGTTCGGAAAGTGAGAAAGTGAGCTACGAGTGTCGTGAGCCCACAAAATCTTACGGAGATCTTCAACATCCTCTCAAGCACGTCTGTTGATGATCTGGAGCATTCGAAGAATCAACAGACATCGATCGAAGGAGTTTGATCAGCATCGATCATCAAAAGGGCTCTACAACGAGCTAACACTCATGAGGAGTCGATCAGATCGGGAGCTTCATGTGGACGATTTGCAGAGGCCAGACATACTGTGTGGCTGCATCGCGATGATCAGACTCTCTCGACGGAGATCAGATTGCGGTGATCTACTACCCACACAAAGGTATTGTGTTCTGAACACATTACAATAAAGTGTTTATTGTTCAAATTCGAATTTTAAATTTAAATGCATGCATGCTATATATCATATTTAGATCCTAGTGTAGGATAAATTTATGTTAATTAATTAGATTAATTAATATTTTTTCACTATAAAATCATGATTTTGAAAAAGTTCTAAAAATTATCATTTTACCCCTGCACTGAATTTCCCCACATGTGATGTATTAAATCTAATTTGATTTGATGAAGAACATGGTTGATGTGAACAAAGTCATGTACATGCCTACTTTGTTTTAACAATTACATGTAGATATGATCTTTATTTGAAATTGGATTTCAGATCTTAATAGCCCGGTACTCGGATTGATGAAATCATCGGACCGTCCGATCATAAGAGGAAACAAAGATTAATATCCCTCTCTTACCCATTCGATGGATTCTCTTATGACGTATAGGGATGTCATTGTGATCCTCTTTCATGAAAAAAAATAGCGAACAAATTTTTATAAATTATTTTGATTATAAATAAGTTTAGATTAGATCTAAAATAATTTATAACATATTAAAATAAAATAAATTTAGATATAAAATTATTTTAAAATCTGAATAGCATGTTACATTAGATGTAATTGGTAGTAATCTAAAAATAGTCATAATACATGTGATGTATATATGAAGTTTAGATCATACTTATGCATATTTAATTATTAAATATAGATATAAAAATTAGTTTTCATATATAAAATATATGGTATGTTTCACTCGAAATCCTAGTAGAATAGTTCTACAAACTGTAACACACGTTTCACACACTTAATTTGAAATTAAGTTTTAAAATGATTTAGATTTGAGAATTGAAGATGTTTAAGACACTACATAAATTGATGGGCAATGGATTAGCATGAATCAGATCCTCTTACTGTGTTAGAACTAGGGTTAAAAATAAATATAGACTGAATAGAGAAATTAGCTAAATTTAATCAAGAGTTGAATTAGATTAGATCGAAATTTTTCTAGATCAACCTCAATAGTTGAAACTTAATCAAGTCCATATTTTTAATCTTACTAAATGGACCTTAATCATAGCTCAGTGGTTGAGCCTGAATCTTCTGGTAGACCAAATCAAAACTAATTAATCAATTGATATCTAAAATAAATTTGGCAGTTCTGATCGATGGTCATTAATTGAGAACTACTCACCTAAATGTAGGGTTTCAGGGTGGGCATGCACAGTGAAAACATAATGGATTTCAAAATTTTAATAAAAAAATTTTAAATATTAAACCCTTAAACCAGTATCTTCTTGATGATTAACAATCATATATCACATAAATTCAAGATTAAATTTAAGTTATAGAAGAATACCTGCAGTGCTTAATCCAAATTTCGGCAGAACCTCCATCAGGTGCCCAAGTGTTCGCCCTCCAACGGTGATCCACACAGGACTATGATCAGGACACCAACTCTTTGAGATGATTCTTTCTCTAAAATTTTTACTCTGAGAATTTTCTTGAACACCAGGACCTCAAGACGCTCTTCCTCTTCTCCTAGCCTTCCTATCCCTACCTTTCTTCTCTCTTTGTCTTCCTTAATTCTCTTCCTAGACTCTTGTCCTAAAATCAAACTTGTCCTTTCTATTTTTGGACTTGTTCTAACAAGAGAAGGAAGAGACTAATTGGACAATAGGGAGAGGATGTTAGAAAGAAAGGAGGAATTGGAAATCTGAATGAATCCAATCCCCCGGCGCACCCTCCTTTAAATACTTTGCGATGGGTTGCCTTCGGAAATTTTTCGTGCCCCTTCCACGCGCCATCTCGCATCCATCAAAAAATCTTACACCTTCTGATGAATTCTCATGCCTATCTGAAAGTTTTTGATACATGACAATCATCGAGAAAAAATTTAAGAGACCCTTCATGCAGGACTCTTCGAAATATTTTTCTCGATGATTCTCCGATGAGTCATGCAACTTCCCATGGCATAATTTGTTTCCACCACCCATCAATGTAATTTGGTCCATCCAATGGCCAAAAATCTAGGCACTAACATGAGAATGTCGTGAAAAAAACTTTTGTTGCCCAGCTATGCAACCCAAGAGGGGGGGTGAATTGGGTTTCTAAAAATTTAGACTTAATTAATAACTTATGATGAACAAGACAAAGATTTTAATTCAATATTAATTACCTAAAGCAGGAATGCAAGGATATAATAAAGAAATAAAGTGAAGCGATAAAGCACACCACAAACACAAGAATTTATAGTGGTTCGGTGCCAACCTTGCACCTACATCCACTCCCCAAGCTCCTACTTGAGAATTTCAATCCACTATACTTGTATTCAACCCGAATACAAAACGTTGGAAACTCCGACACTAGCTATCCCAAGCTAGATCACTTGTTTCCCGGGTACAAGTAAACCCAAAACACTCCGATTTCAGGTTCGGATCAACCTTTCCTTGTTTTGGAAATCCTCCAAAAACAAGAACAATTACTTACAAGAGTAAGATAATTTAGAGCACAGATTAATACAATAACAGCTCCTTAAATGAGCGAATATAACAATAAAAACTTTACTCAAATGAAGAAATCCTTTTTGAATTTTCTCAAGATGGATGAACGCTTGAATGAACACTTGAGAAGAGGATGATCGTTGATTGAAGATCTCTTGAAAGCTTTGAACGATCTCTAGATCAAAGTTGAAACAGTAGGCGTGACAAATCCTCTCTTTGAAAGCTCTTGAATCTCTTTCACAATCTCTCCTGTGGATTTTGGATCCTCTTTTCTTTTTCTCTCAATATCTCGTTGATCTCAGGCTTTTTCGTGCAGATTTCGGATCCTGTCTCTTCTTTGATCTCACGTTTGATCTGCTATTTAATCTGCAATTTCTTTCACCATTTGAAGCATTTTATTGCATTAGAAGCAAGAGAAAACAATTTAGGCAGATAAAGAGCCATTAGAAAATTTTTAGGAAGCATAAAAGGCAATTAAAATGGGCAAAAAAATAGCCGTTGCTGACATTTTCAGTCGCAGGGGTCGACTCATGAGTCGACTCATGCTTCAGGGGTCGACTCATGAGTCGACCTCTGTTGCAAAAACCAGAGAATGCGTTTCTGGAAATTTTGTCTCAAATCAGCAGGGGTCGACTCATGAGTCGACTCATGCCTTGTGGGTCGACTCATGAGTCGACTCACAGGTCGTGCCAAGCCAGAAAACTAGCGTGCCATGGTAATTTTTGCGTGCCAATCAGCTCATAGTGCCATGAGTTGACTCATGAGTTGACTCATGCACTTCAAACCTTCATAATTTCAAAAATATAAGTCCAAAAATAATGAAATTTTCACCAATAGTTTACAAATCATTTGTTCTACCAAATGATACTATCAAATCAGAATTTTAGTGAAATTACGATTTTGCCCTTGAAGAGCATAAGGACTTTATCAATTTAAAATTATTTGTATCCCTTCAATCTGCTTTGTAATCATCAAAATCAATCTAGGAGCAACAATCTCCCCCTTTTTGATGATGACAAAATATTTGAACAAAAATATTTATGTGAATCACTAATTTCAAAAGAATGCATTATAGGTGTATATGCTTGAAAAGAGTATGATTCTTTTGGCATGTAATATTTATGCAAAAATAGTTTGTCCATTTTCTTAAAGATTTGAAAAGGGTATTAGATCATTTTGAGTTTAAGATATATCAGAGCAAGAAATAAATTTTGCAATGTATCAGAGCAAGAAAAATAATTTTTACAATGTTATCAGAAAAGATTTTACACTGTATCAGAGCAAATTTTATAATGTATCAGAGCAAGTTAAAAGAAATTTTAGGGAGTATCAGAGTAAGTTAAATTTCTTAAAATGTATCAAGGTAAATTGAAATTTTGAAGTATATCAGAGCATATTTAAATTTTTAAAGTAAATCAGAGCATATGTAAAGAAGTAATTTAAAAGTTACATAATTGCATTGTACTTAGCATTGTACTTTTGGTATTGTTCTTTAAATTCTTCAATTAATTTCTCATAATGCTTTTGATGGGTTGCTTTTTCTTTAATTGCTCAATAATTGAATTGCTTTTTGTTTAATTTCTGTTTGATGCCAAATTACTGTTTGATGCCAAATTTCTCATAATTTAGGGTTTTGCTTTTAAGTTTTGCTTTTGATGAGTAGCTTTTTGTTTAATTTCTCCCCCTTTTTTTTTTCATAATTTAGGGTTTTGCTTTTAATGAGTTGCTTGCTTTTTGTTTAATTAAGGTTTTGCTTTTGATGAGTTGCGAGTTGCTTTTTGTTTAATTGTTTACTTTCTCCCCCTTTTTGACATCATCAGACATGGTTAACTTCTCTTTTTTCTGAAATATTCTTTAATTTCTCCCCTTTTAGAGTTTATCACAGAAGTTTGCTCCCCCTTAATATAGCAATGATCAACAGCAAACAACAAAGAGAAGACAATATTTCAACAAGGAGAATATATATGACCAAAATATGATCAATATCATTACAAAAGGTAGAAATATAAGTAAAAGATGATTCCATTAATATCATAATTGTTTCAATACATAGTTCATATTATAAAAATCAACCAGCTAATTGTCAATACATGACCCCAAGGTACAGATCCTAGAACAAAATACTAACACCTAGGATCTAGTAATGATCAAGATAAGTCATGGATCAGAGTCATCAGATATGGTATGAGAAGCTGATGGATCAGAAGTGCGTCCTCTACCCCGTCTGCCTCTGGCATGAGCATGAGAACGAGATGAACTGGGTGGCTGAGTACGCTGAGATGCTAAGGACTGAACAGAAAGGGTGAGCCGGATGGAATAAAGTACGTTCAATGCTCTGAAAACAGATTGAAGTAGAGCAGTGAACTGAGTGGTAGCATGCTCACTCGATCCTCGGATCTCTCTCCTCAGTAACTCATATCCTCCCTTGTTGCCCAGCTATGCAACCCAAGAGGGGGGGGTGAATTGGGTTTCTAAAAATTTTAAGCCCAACTGATTACTTATGAAGAACAAAACAAAGACTTTAATTCAATATTAATTACTTAAAGCAGGAATGCAAGATTATAATAAAGAAATAAAGTGAAGCGATAAAGCACACCACAAACACAAGGATTTATAGTAGTTCGGTGCTAACCTTGCACCTACATCCACTCCCCAAGATCCTACTTGGGAATTTCAATCCACTATCCTTTGTATTCAACCCGAATACAAAACGTCGGAAACTCTGACACTAGCTATCCCAAGCTAGATCACTTATTTTTTGGGTACAAGTAAACCCAAAACACTCCGATTTCAGATTCGGATCAACCTTTTCTTGTTTTGGAAATCTTCCAAAAACAAGAACAAAAACTCACAAAGAGTTAGAGAATTTTGAGCACAGATTAATACAATAACAGCTCCTTTAAATGAGCAAATATAACAATAAAAGCTTTACTCAAATGAAGAACCCCTTTTTCGAATTTTCTCAAGATGGATGAACGGTTGAACGAATGCTTGAGAAGAGGTTGATCGTTGATTGAAGATCTCTTGAAAGCTTTGAACGATCTCTAGATCAAGGTTGAAAACAATCGACTTGAAAGATTCTCTCTTTGAATGCTCTTGCTTTTCTTTTTCACAAACTCTCTTGAATATTGTGGATCCTCTCTCTTTTTCTTGAATATTTCGTTGATCTCAGATTTCGGATCCTCTCTTCTCTTTTGATCTCACGTTTGATCTCCCGATTTCCATACCTTTTCTTTGCAATTTGATCTGCTATTTAATCTGCAATTTCCTTTCACCATTTTAAGCATTTTATGGCATTAGAAGCAAGAGAAAACAATTTAGGTAGATAAAGAGCCGTTAGAGCAATTTTAGGAAGCATAAATAGTAATTAAAACGGGCAAAAAAATAGCCGTTGCTGACATTTCTCGTCGTAGGGGTCGACTCATGAGTCGACTCATGCTTCAGGGGTTGACTCATGAGTCGACCTCTGTTGCAAAAACCAGAGAATGCGTTTCTGGAAATTCTTGGCTCAAATTAGCAGGGGTTGACTCATGAGTCGACTCATGCCTTGTGGGTCGACTCATGAGTCGACTCACAGGTCGTGCCAAGCCAGAAAACTAGCGTGCCAAGGAGAATTTTTGCGTGCCAATCAGCTCACAGTGCCATGAGTTGACTCATGAGTCGACTCATGCACTCCAAACCTTCATAACTTCAAAAATATAAGTCCAAACACAATAAAATTTTCACCAATAGATTTCAAATCATTTGTTCTACCAAATGGTACTCTCAAATCAGGATTTTAATGAAATTACGATTTTGCCCTTGAAGAGCATAAGGACTTTTTCATTTTAAAATTATTTGTATTCCTTCAATCTGCTTTGTAATCATCAAAATCAATCTAGGAGCAACAATCTCCCCCTTTTTGATGATGATAAAATATTTGAACAAAAATATTTATGTTAATGCATTAATTTCAAAAGAATCCATTATAGGTGTATATGCTTGAAAAGAGTATGATTCTTTTGGCATGTATTATAAATGTAAAAATAGTTTATCCATTTTCTTAAAGATTTGAAAAGGGTATTAGATCATTTTGAGTTTAAGATATATCAGAGCAAGAGAAGAGAAATAAATTTTGCAATGTATCAGAGCAAGAAAAATAATTTTTACAATGATATTAGAAAAGATTTTATAATGTATCAGAGCAAGAAAATTTTATAATATATCAGAGAAAATTTCACACTGTATTAGAGCAAATGTCAGAGAAAATTTCACACTGTATCAGATTAAATTTTATCATGTATCAGAGCAAGTTAAAAGAAATTTTAGGGTGTATCAGAGTAAATCAAATTTCTTAAGTTGTATCAAGATAAATTTCAAAAGATGTATCAGAGCAAGTTTGAATTTTGAAATATATCAGAGCATATATAAAAAATACTTATTTGCATTGTACTTATAATTTTGCTTTTGATGGATGGCTTTTTGTTTAATTTCTGTCTGATACCAAATTTCGATACCAAATTTCTCAAAGTTTTGTTTAATTTCTCCAATATTTGTTTCCCAATATATATATATATTTTTTTTTAATCTTCCAATTTTTTTGTTTAATTTCTCAAGTTTGGTTTGATTTCTCAAGTTTGGTTTAATCTTCCAATTCTTGTTTTTGTTTAATTTCTCCCCCTTTTTGACATCATAATTTAGGGTTTTGCTTTTTGTTTAATTTCAATTTTTGTTTTTGTTTAATTTCTCTCCCTTTTTGACATCATCATGGGCCACCAAACATAGTTAACTCTTCCCTTTTTTTTTTTTTTTTTTAAAATATTCTTTAATTTCTTCCCCTTTAGAGTTTTTCACAGATGTTTGCTCCCCCTTAATATAGCAATTATCAACAGCAAACAACAACAAGGAGAAGACAATATTTCAACAAGAAGAAAATATATAACCAAAATATGATCATTACAAAGATGATTCCATTAATATCATAATTGTTTCAATACATAGGTCTTAAAAATAAAATTCAACCAGCTAATTGTCAATACATGGCCCCGAGGTATAGATCCTAGAAATGATCAAGACAGGTCAAGGATCGGAGTCATCAGATATGATATGAGAAGCTGATGGATCTCTAGTAGAAGTACGTCCTCTACCCCGTCTGCCTCTGGCACGAGCAGAAGAGTGAGAAGAACTGGGTGGCTGAGTACGCTGAGATGCTAAGGACTGAACAGAAAGGGTGAGTCTGATAGAATCAAGTACGTTCAGTGCTCTGGAAACAGATTGAAGTAGAGCAGTGAACTGAGTGGTAGCATGCTCACTCGATCCTCGGATCTCTTTCCTCAGTAATTCATATCCACCTTCTAGTGCTCCTCTGAGCCTGCCAGCCTCTGCAGTGAGGTCTGTGACCTCAATAGTAGACTCCTGTGGCTGGGGATGGGCCAATGCAAGGACTTGCCCCTGCAAGTCTAGAACTCTGCTAGTCAATCTCCAGACTGTGTCCTCAAGCTGCTGTATCCTGATGGACTGATCTGAAATCATCTGAAATACAGTGGAGATGTGGGGAGTAATGGTCTGATCAGAAGAGGAAGCTCCAGGTGCAAAAGAAGTACTACTCCACTGGCTAGACAGCAAAGAAGCCACACGCTGTGAAATATGCTCGATCTGATCGTCAGCCAGTCTGAACTCTGATGGATGTGCTCTGGTCTCTGGCTGATACACTGGTGTGGGCATCCTAGTAAACTCTGAAGGGCCAGCCTCAGTATCAGGAATGAACTGGGTATCTGGTGAAGCTGCCCTGAAGTCATGTACAGGAGAAGATGGACCTTCTTCTTCTATTCTGCCTTCAGTTCTGTCTTCAGCTCTTGTTTCAGCTCTATCCTCAGTTCTTTCTTCAGATCCCTTGATCCAACCACCAACAGTCTTTGTAATTCCCATTCGGTGCAGGCTGTGTTGGTTGAAAGTGTCCACGTGAGATAGCTTGGTAGGTGCCTCCCCCTCACAGCTAACTCCAAACCTCCTGAATACTCTAGTAAGGGCCATACCATAAGGCAAGTGTGCCTTGGATCTATTCAAAGTTTCTCTCATGGCCTCTATCATAAGTGCAGGGAGGTTCAGGGGGGTCCGAGTGATGATATGAAACATGACACATACATCTCTGCTAGATAGTAGATCATGCCTACCACTCCTAGGAAAGAAGAGTTTTGTTACAATCTGATGCAGGACCCTCATCTCAATGGATAAAATCTTTGCTTCTAACTTGTTTAGACTTCCTGAATAAGCTTCTCCTAAGATAATTCTGATCCCTTCTTCTTTAATTGGGAGTTTCATATATGAGTAACCTTCACTAGGCAACTGAAGTATATCTCTCAATATCCTAGAATCCAAGCATATGTCAATCCCCTTTACAGTTGAAGTCACTGACCCATTTCCATAATTTAGGTTCTGGTAGAACTCTCTAACTAGATCAACATAGGTGACTTCCTTAAGGGAGCAGTAAAGTTTCCATCCTTGATTTTTGATCTTACTTGCAAAAGTAAAGCCTTCTTTCTCAAAGAACCAAAAATCTATGTTTTTCTCGGTTTCTACTTTTCTATCAGAAAGAGGATTTACACTGGGGCTTATGGAGGATTGAGAGGGACCTTGATTAGGTACTGAAACTGGAGTGGGAGCAGTTGAAGACTGAGCATGCCTTTTCTTTTGGACAACTTCTTCAGGCTCACGGATTGATTTTCTTCTTTGGGGAAGCTTCATCTTTGGAGCCATATCCACTAAAGTAGCAGACAAGAAGACTTGAATTGAGTGGAGGAGGGATCACAAGAGAGTGACGAAGGATTTTGGTGGAGAGAAGAAGTGGATTTTGGAGGTTCGGTAAAGTGCTAGGGCACGTTCCAACCGCGCCAAGCAGAGCGAGAAAGCACAGAAAATCCTTTTGAAGGAGGCGATTTTTGGTGGAGAGGAGGAGGGAGAATTGCCTCAAAATTGATCCTTGGATTTGGAGCAAGAAGAGTTGGAGAAGACGGCTTTTGGAAGAAGAACGATGGGAAGATGAGTCGTCTCACAAACAGTAACCCTTATAAAAACAATGAGCCCGTGGGAAGTTTGTGGGATTTACAAGTTTGCCATTGAGTCGACTCATGGGGGTCGACTCATGAAGTTCAGAAAATCAGGAAAAATATGAATAAATTCCAAAAAAATTTGAAATTTTGAGTGAAGGAATTTTGCTCAATGATAAGTTTTTAGAATGATAAATTTGGACTTTTGTGACCAGGATAGATGTTGAAACTTGAGCTCTAATCAATTCTTTAGAAATTGAGAAATTTTAGGCAAATGGATCTAGAATTCCTAGATTTCTCCTAATTTCACAGAATCTATCCTCACTAAGGGCCTTTGTAAAGATATCAGCTAATTGATTCTCAGTGCAAACATATTCAAGAATTACATTTTTGTTTTGAACATGTTCTCTTATAAAATGATGTCTTATTTCAATATGTTTAGATCTTGAGTGTTGAATTGGATTTTTAGATAGATTTATGGCACTTGTGTTGTCACATCTTATTGGTGTTTCATTAAGTTTGATTCCAAAGTCTTCGAGTTGTTGCTTAATCCACAAGATTTGAGCACAACAACTTCCGGTTGCAATGTATTCGGCCTCAGCCGTAGACAGTGCCACCGAATTTTGTTTCTTGCTAAACCATGAGATTAGGTTAACTCCAAGAAATTGACAAGTTCCACTTGTGCTTTTTCTATCTAATTTACATCCAGCAAAATCAGCATCTGAATATCCTAATAAATCAATTTGTGAGTCCTTAGAGTATCATAATCCTATAGTTTGTGTACCATTTAAGTATCTAAGGATTCTTTTAACAGCATTCAAATGAGATTCCTTAGGATTAGATTGATATCTAGCACATAAGCAAACACTAAACATGATATCAGGCCTACTTGCAGTTAGATATAATAATGAGCCAATCATACCTCTATAGTATTTTAAGTCTACACTTTTACCTTCATCATCCTTGTCAAGCTTACTTGAGGGACTCATTGGTGTGCCAATTGGTTTGCAGTTCTCCATTCCAAATCTTTTGAGTAGTTCCTTGGTGTACTTGCTTTGGGTGATGGAGATTCCCTCTTTTGATTGTTTGATTTGGAGTCCGAGGAAGAAGGTGAGTTCTCCCATCATGCTCATCTCGAACTCTCCTTGCATAAGCTTAGCAAAGTCTTGACAAAGGGATTCATTAGTAGATCCAAAAATTATGTCATCAACATAAATTTGTATAATTAGCATATCATTTTGGTTTCTTTTAATAAATAGGGTTGTATCTACATTGCCTCTTGAGAAACCATTATTTAGTAGAAATTTGCTTAGCCTTTCATACCATGCTCTAGGTGCTTGTTTTAATCCATATAAAGCTTTATTTAATCTAAAGACATGATTAGGAAAAGCATGACTTTCAAATCCAGGGGGTTGTTTTACATATACTTCTTCAGAAATATATCCATTTAAAAATGCACTTTTAACATCCATTTGAAATAGTTTGAATTTCATAAAGCAAGCATAAGCAAGTAGAAGTCTAATGGCTTCTAATCTAGCAACAGGTGCAAAGGTTTCATCAAAATCAATTCCTTCTTCTTGATTATATCCCTTAGCAACCAGTCTTGCTTTATTTCTAATTACATTTCCATGCTCATCTAATTTGTTTCTAAAGACCTATTTTGTGCCAATTATTGAATAATCTTTAGGTCTTGTTACTAAGGTCCAAACATTATTTCTTTCAAATTGATTAAGTTCTTCTTGCATAGCATTAATCCAGTTATGATCATTTTCAGCTTCTTCAAAAGTTTTAGGTTCAAGTTGAGATACAAATGCACAATGATTACGTACATCTCTAAGTGAAGAACGGGTTTTTACTCCATGCATAGGGTCACCAATAATTAACTCCTTAGGGTGGTTGTGAACATACCTCCATTACTTGGGTAGGTCATTTGTACCTTGAGATTGTTCTTGAATTTCTTCACTTCTCTTATCTTGTTTGTCTTCTTGATCCTTGTCTTCTGGAGTTGCTGAATCTTTCAAAGTGATTTCCTTTATACCTTCTATTAGTGGATCTGCATCATCAACACCCTCATTCTTCCTTGAAGGAAGATCGTTAGATTCATCAAAGACAACATGTATGGACTCCTCAACTACTAAAGTTCTTTTGTTGAAAACTCTAAATGCTTTACTAGTGGAGGAGTAACCTAAAAAGATTGCTTCATCTGATTTTGCATCAAATTTACCAAGTTTTTCTTTTCCATTATTTAATACAAAACATCGACAACCAAAAATATGAAAATATGCAATATTTGGTTTTCTTCCTTTCCAAAGTTCATAGGGGGTTTTCTTTAAAAATTGTCTAGTTAAAGCACGATTTAAAATGTAACATGCTGTGTTAATAGCTTCCGCCCAAAAATATCTTGGAAGGTTGCTTTCACAAAGCATGGTACGGGCCATTTCTTCTAAGGTTCTGTTTTTTCTTTCAACTACCCCATTTTGTTGGGGTGTCCTAGGAGCAGAGAAGTTATGGCCAATTCCATTTTCATCACAAAAATTTTCAAAGTCATGATTTTCAAATTTTGTTCCATGATCACTTCTAATATTTTGAATTGAAAACCCTTTTTCATTTGTGACTTTTCGATAAAATTTAGTGAAAATATGAAAAGTTTCATTTTTATGAGCCAAAAAGAAAACCCAAGTAAAACGAGAGTAATCATCTATAATTACAAAGTCATATCTTTTTCCTCCTAGACTGGTGGTTCTTGTTGGTCCAAATAAGTCCATATGTAAGAGCTCTAATGGTCTAGAAGTTGAAACAGTATTTTTGGATTTAAATGATACTCTAGTTTGTTTACCTAATTGGCATGCATCACAAATTCTATCCTTTTCAAAATTCAGTTTTGGCAAATCGAGAACTAAATTCTTTTTAATTAATTTTGAAAGAGAATGCATGCTGATATGTGCAAGTCTACGATGCCACAGCCAACTAGTCTCATTTATTTTAGCATTTAAGGAAACTAGGCATTGCATGTCTAATTTAGTTAAATCATTCAAGTCTACCATATAAACATTGCCATGCCTATGTCCTATAAATTTAATGCCATCGTTAATATGACTCGTCACAATGCAAACAGATGATTCAAAACTTACTTTATACCCTTTATCACAGAATTGACTAATGCTAAGTAAATTATGCTTTAAACCTTTAACTAATAAAACATTCTCAATGTATTTGGAGGGAGTGATACCAATGTTACCTATCCCGATGATCTTTCCTTTGCCATTATCTCCAAAGGTGACCATCCCTCCATCCTTAGCATCAAGCGTGATGAATTGTGATTCATCACCAGTCATGTGTCTCGAGCATCCGCTGTCAAGATACCATTTCCTGTTTCCTTCTTGGGATGCTAGACACACCTGCAAGCAAAGGTCACGTTTCTGTCTTAGGTACCCAAGCTTTCTTGGGTCCTTTCAGGTTAGTCAGAATGGTTCCTTTTGGAACCCATATTTTCTTTGTGTTTGCATATTTGTTAATAAGACATGTGTATGATTTATGTCCTATTCTTCCACATTTAAAACAAGTAATATTTGTAGACTTGTTACTTGAATAATTTACATAAATATCCTTCATAAATTTTTGTTTCTTCAGGGGTTTATAACCAAGTCCAGCCTTATCATATATAGCTTTCTGATTTTCAAGGATCATATTTAGTTTGTTTGAACTTAATGTGAACTTATCTATTATAGATTTCAGCTTGTTGATTTCATCCTTTAAGTTTTGATTTTTTTGACTCAAGGTGAGTTTTTCAATTGAAAGAATTTAGCTTGTTTCACTAAGGACTGATTTTTCAATTTCAGTTCTTTGTTTTTCTTCCCTAGTTTCTTTAATTCATCAATTGAGTCATAGAAAGCTTCATGCAATTCTTCAAATGTGAATTCACTAGTGGATTCAGAAGTTACCTCATTTTCATGTGCCATCAGGCACAGGTTGGCTTGTTCTGTTGAGGTTTCCTCGTCGGAGCTTGAGTCATCACTCGCACTCCAGGTCGCCATCATTGCCTTCTTTTTGAACTTCTTTGGACCTTTTTTCAATTGTGGACATTCGGATCTGAAATATCCTAGCTTCTTGCACTCGTAGCATATAGGGGGTTGATCTTTCTCCTTTTCTTTGCTTTGATTCCCTTTTGTGAATTTCTTTCTCATCCCCTGTTTCTTTTTTCTTAGAAACTTCTTAAATTTCCGGGTGATGAGAGCCATCTCTTCATCCTGATCTTCATCTTCAGAGTCATCCGTTCCATAATCAGGCGAAGTTGTGGATTTGAGGGCAATGGTTCTTTTCTTTTTGACTTCATCCTCTTGATGTTGCTTCATGCTAAGTTCATGAGTCATCAAGGATCCAAGTAGCTCTTCTAGAGGTAGAGTGTTCAAGTCCTTTGCTTCTTGGATGGCAGTCACCTTGGCTTCCCAAGTTCTTGGCAGTGACCTGAGAATCTTCCTTACAAGTTCACTGTTAGTATAAGATTTGCCAAGACTCTTCAAACCATTAATTATATCAGTAAAATGAGTAAACATGGCAGTTATGGACTCATCATGCTCTATTTTGAATAATTCATATTTATGTACAAGCATGTTTATTTTAGACTCTTTTACTTGATTTGTTCCCTCATGGGTGACTTCTAACCTATCCCATATTTCTTTAGCAGATGCACAAGTAGAAATGCGATTGAATTCACTAGCATCTAGTGCACAATAAAGAACATTCATGGCTTTGGCATTTAATTGTGCCAATTTCTTGTCAACCTCATCCCATTCTTTCTCGGGTTTGGTTGACTCCTCACCATCTATAATCTTGGTGGGTGTGTGAGGACCATTCACTATGATACTCCACATATCATAGTCGAGTGCTTGTATGAAAATCTTCATCCGAGCTTTCCAATAGGTGTAATTAGACCCATTGAAAAGTGGAGGTCGGTTTGTTGATTGCCCCTCGGCTAGAGAAGTACCAACATGGGTTGCCATAGATCTTTGGCTCTTTGATTATTAGATCAAAGAAGGGCTAGAGCACCGGCTCTGATACCACTTGTTGCCCAGCTATGCAACCCAAGAGGGGGGGTGAATTGGGTTTCTAAAAATTTTAAGCCCAACTGATTACTTATGAAGAACAAAACAAAGACTTTAATTCAATATTAATTACTTAAAGCAGGAATGCAAGATTATAATAAAGAAATAAAGTGAAGCGATAAAGCACACCACAAACACAAGATTTATAGTGGTTCGGTGCTAACCTTGCACCTACATCCACTCCCCAAGATCCTACTTGGGAATTTCAATCCACTATCCTTTGTATTCAACCCGAATACAAAACGTCGGAAACTCCGATACTAGCTATCCCAAGCTAGATCACTTGTTTCCCGGGTACAAGTAAACTCAAAACACTCCGATTTCAGGTTCGAATCAACCTTTCCTTGTTTTGGAAATCTTCCAAAAACAAGAACAAAAACTCACAAAGAGTTAGAGAATTTTGAGCACAGATTAATACAATAACAGCTCCTTTAAATGAGCAAATATAACAATAAAAGCTTTACTCAAATGAAGAACCCCTTTTTTGAATTTTCTCAAGATGGATGAACGGTTGAACGAATGCTTGAGAAGAGGTTGATCGTTGATTGAAGATCTCTTGAAAGCTTTGAACGATCTCTAGATCAAGGTTGAAAACAATCGACTTGAAAGATTCTCTCTTTGAATGCTCTTGCTTTTCTTTTTCACAAACTCTCTTGAATATTGTGGATCCTCTCTCTTTTTCTTGAATATTTCGTTGATCTCAGATTTCGGATCCTCTCTTCTCTTTGATCTCACGTTTGATCTCCCGATTTCCACACCTTTTCTTTGCAATTTGATCTGCTATTTAATCTGCAATTTTCTTTTACCATTTTAAGCATTTTATGGCATTAGAAGCAAGAGAAAATAATTTAGGTAGATAAAGAGCCGTTAGAGCAATTTTAGGAAGCATAAATGGCAATTAAAACGGGCAAAAAAATAGCCGTTGCTGACATTTCTCGTCGCAGGGGTCGACTCATGAGTCGACTCATGCTTCAGGGGTCGACTCATGAGTCGACCTCTGTTGCAAAAACCAGAGAATGCATTTCTGAAAATTTTTGGCTCAAATTAGCAGGGGTCGACTCATGAGTCGACTCATGCCTTGTGGGTCGACTCATGAGTCGACTCACAGGTCGTGCCAAGCCAGAAAACTAGCGTGCCAAGGAGAATTTTTGCGTGCCAATCAGCTCACAGTGCCATGAGTTGACTCATGAGTCGACTCATGCACTCCAAATCTTCATAACTTCAAAAATATAAGTCCAAACACAATGAAATTTTCACCAATAGATTTCAAATCATTTATTCTACCAAATGGTACTCTCAAATCAGGATTTTAGTGAAATTATGATTTTGCCCTTGAAGAGCATAAGGACTTTTTCATTTTAAAATTATTTGTATTCCTTCAATCTGCTTTGTAATCATCAAAATCAATCTAGGAGCAACATCCCTCTAGTGCTCCTCTGAGCCTTCCTGCCTCTGCAGTGAGGTCTGTGACCTCAACAGTTGACTCCTGTGGCTTGGGATGGGCCAATGCAAGGACTTGCCCCTGCAAGTCAAGAACTCTGCCAGTCAGTCTCCAGACTGTGTCCTCAAGCTGCTGAATCCGGATGGACTGATCTGAAATCATCTGAAATAAAGTAGAGATGTGGGGAGTAATGGTCTGATCAGAAGAAGTAGCTCCAGGTGCAAAAAAAGTACTACTCCACTGACTAGATAGCAAGACAGCCACACGCTGTGATATATGCTCGATCTGATCGTCAGCCAGTCTGAACTCTGATGGATGTGCTCTGGTCTCTGGCTGATACACTGGTGTGGGTATCCTAGTAAACTCTGAAGGGCCAGCCTCTGTATCAGGAATGAACTGTGTATCTGGTGATGCTGCCCTGAAATCATGTACAGGAGAAGATGGACCTTCTTCTTCTACTCTGCCTTCAGTTCTGTCTTCAGCTCTTGTTTCAGCTCTATCCTCAGTTCTTTCTTCAGAGCCCTTAATCCAACCACCATCAGTCTTTGTAATTCCCATTCTGTGCAGGCTGTGTTGGTTGAAAGTGTCCACATGAGATAGCTTGGTAGGTGCCTCCCCCTCACAGCTAACTCCAAACCTCCTAAATACTCTAGTAAGGACCATACCATAAGGCAAGTGTGCCTTGGATCTGTTCAAAGTTTCTCTCATGGCCTCTATCATAAGTGCAGGGAGGTTCAGGGGGGTCTGAGTGATGACATAAACATGATACATACATCTCTGCCAGACAGTAGATCATGCCTACCACTCCTAGGAAAGAATAGCTTTGTTACAATCTGATGCAGGACCCTCATCTCAATGGACAAAATATTTGCTTCCAATTTGTTTAAACTTCCTGAATAGGTTTCTCCTAGAATAATTCTGATCCCCTCTTCTTTAATTGGGAGTTCCATATATGAGTATCCTTCACTAGGCAACTGAAGTATTTCTCCCAATATCCTAGAATCCAAGCAGATATCAATTCCCTTGACTGTTGAAGTCACTGACCCATTTCCATAATGTAGGTTCTGGTAGAATTCTCTAACTAGGTCAACATAGGTGACTTCCTTAAGGGAGCAGTAGAGTTCCCATCCTTGGTTTTTAATCTTAGTTGCAAAAGTAAAGCCTTCTTTCTCAAAGAACCGAAAATCTATATTCTTCCCGGTTTCTACTTTTCTATCAGAAAGAGGATTCACACTGGGGCTTATGGAGGATTGAGGGAGACCTTGATCAGATACTGGAGTAGGAGCAGTTGAAGACTGACCAGCTTGCCTTTTCTTTCGGATAATTTCTTCAGGCTCATGGATTGACTTTCTTCTTTGGGGAAGCTTCATCTTTGGAGCCATATCCACTATAGTAGCAGGCAAGGAGACTTGAAT
Source organism: Elaeis guineensis (assembly GCF_000442705.2). Taxonomy (NCBI): domain Eukaryota; kingdom Viridiplantae; phylum Streptophyta; class Magnoliopsida; order Arecales; family Arecaceae; genus Elaeis; species Elaeis guineensis. The sequence continues at coordinate 97,627,480 of NC_025996.2, read as the reverse complement.
TGAGTGGAGGAGGGATCACAAGAGAGTGAAGAAGGATTTTGGTGGAGAAAAGAAGTGGATTTTGGAAGATCGGTAAAGTGCTAGGGCACGTTCCAACCGCGCCAAGCAATGCAGAAAGCACAAAAAATTCCTTTTCAAGGTGGCGATTTTTGGTGGAGAGGAGGGAGAATTGCTTCAAATTGGATCCTTGGATTTTGAAACAAAAAGAATTGGAGAAGTCGGCTTTTGGAAGGAAGACGATGAGAAGATGAGTCGTCTCACGAACAGGGATTCAGTATAAAAACAATGAACCCGATGGAAGTTGGTGGGATTTACAAGTTTGCCATTGAGTCGACTCATGGGGGTCGACTCATGAAGTTCAGAAATTCAGAAAAAATGCGAATAAATTCCAAAAAATTCGAACTTTTGGGAGAAGGAATTTTGCTCAATGATAAGTTTTTAGAAAGATAAATTTGAGCTTTTGGGACCAGGGTAGATATTGGAAATTGAGCTCTAAGAATATTTGACATCAATTCTTTGGAAATTGAGAGAGAATTTAGGCATATGGATCTAGAATTCCTAGATTTCTCCTAATTTCACAGAATCTATCCTCACTAAGGGCCTTTGTAAAGATATCAGCTAATTGGTTTTCAGTGCAAACATATTCAAGAATTATATTTTTGTTTTGAACATGTTCTCTTATGAAATAATGTCTTATTTCAATATGTTTGGATCTTGAGTGTTGAATTGGATTTTTAGATAGATTTATGGCACTTGTGTTGTCACATCTTATTGATGTTTCATTAAGTTTGATTCCAAAGTCTTTGAGTTGTTGCTTAATCCACAAGATTTGAGCACAACAACTTCCGGCTGCAATGTATTTGGCCTCAGCCGTAGACAGTGCCACCGAATTTTGTTTCTTGCTAAACCATGAGATTAGGTTAACTCCAAGAAATTGGCAAGTTCCACTTGTGCTTTTTCTATCTAATTTACATCCAGCAAAATCAGCATCTGAATATCCTAATAAATCAATTTGTGAGTCCTTAGAGTACCATAATCCTAGAGTTTGAGTACCATTTAAGTATTAAGGATTCTTTTAACAGCATTCAAATGAGATTCTTTAGGATTAGATTGATATCTAGCACATAAACAAACACTAAACATGATATCATGCCTACTTGCAGTTAAATATAGTAATGAACCAATTATACCTCTGTAGTATTTTAAGTCTACGCTTTTACCTTCATCATCCTTGTCAAGCTTACATGAGGGACTTATTGGTGTGCCAATTGGTTTGCAGTTCTCCATTCCAAATCTTTTGAGTAGTTCCTTGGTGTACTTGCTTTGGATGATGGAGATTCCCTCTTTTGATTGTTTGATTTGGAGTCCGAGGAAGAAGGTGAGTTCTCCCATCATGCTCATCTCGAACTCCCCCTGCATAAGCTTAGCAAAGTCTTGACAAAGGGATTCATTAGTAGACCCAAAAATTATGTCATCAACATAAATTTGTATAACTAGCATATCATTTTGATTTCTTTTAATAAATAGGGTTGTATCTATATTACCTCTTGAAAAATCATTATTTAGTAGAAATTTGCTTAGCCTTTCATACCATGCTCTAGGTGCTTGTTTTAATCCATATAAAGCTTTATTTAATCTAAAGACATGATTAGGAAAAGCATGATTTTCAAATCCAGGGGGTTGTTCTACATATACTTCTTCAGAGATATAACCATTTAAAAATGCATTTTAACATCCATTTGAAATAATTTGAATTTCATAAAGCAAGCATATGCAAGAAGAAGTCTAATAGCTTCTAATCTAGCAACAGGTGCAAAGGTTTCATCAAAATCAATTCATTCTTCTTGATTATATCCCTTAGCAACCAGTCTTGCTTTATTTCTAATTACATTTCCATGCTCATCTAATTTGTTTCTAAAGACCCATTTTGTGCCAATTATTGAATAATCTTTAGGTCTTGATACTAAGGTCCAAACATTATTTCTTTCAAATTGATTAAGTTCCTCTTGCATAGCATTAATCCAATTATGATCATTTTCAGCTTCTTCAAAAGTTTTAGGTTCAAGTTGAGATACAAAAGCACAATGATTAACTACATCTCTAAGTGAAGAACGGGTTTTTACCCCATGCATAGGATCACCAATAATTAACTCCTTAGGGTGGTTGTGAACATACCTCCATTCCTTGGGTAGGTCATTTGTACCTTGAGGTTGTTCTTGAGTTTCTTCACCTTTCTCATTTTGTTCGTCTTCTTGATCCTTGTCTTCTGGAGTTGCTGAATCTTTCAGAGTGATCTCCTTCAAACCTTCTATTAGTGGATCTGCATCATCAACACCCTCATTCTTCCTTGAAGGAAGATCGTTAGATTCATCAAAAACAACATGTATGGATTCCTCAACTACTAAAGTTCTTTTGTTGAAAACTCTAAATGTTTTACTAGTTGAGGAGTAACCTAGAAAGATTGCTTCATCTGATTTTGCATCAAATTTACCAAGTTTTTCTTTACCATTATTTAATATAAAACATCGGCAACCAAAGACATGAAAATATACAATATTTGGTTTTCTTCCTTTCCAAAGTTCATAAGGGGTTTTCTTTAAAAATTGTCTAATCAAAGCACGATTTAAAATGTAACATGCTGTGTTAATTGCTTCCGCCCAAAAATATCTTGGAAGGTTGCTTTCACAAAGCATGGTACGGGCCATTTCTTCTAAGATTCTTTTTTTCTTTCAACTACCCCATCTGTTGGGGTGTCCTAGGAGCAGAGAAGTTATGGCCAATTCCATTTTTATCACAAAAATTTTCAAAATCTTGATTTTCAAATTCAGTTCCATGATCACTTCTAATATTTTGAATTGAAAACCCTTTTTCATTAGTGACCTTTCGATGAAATTTAGTGAAAATATGAAAAGTTTCATTTTTGTGAGCCAAAAAGAAAACCCAAGTAAAACGAGAGTAATCATCTATTATTACAAATCCATATCGTTTTCCTCCTAGACTAGTGGTTCTAGTTGGTCTAAATAAGTCCATATGTAAGAGCTCTAATGGTCTAGAAGTTGAAACAGTTTTTTGGATTTAAATGATACTCTAGTTTGTTTACCTAATTGGCATGCATCATAAATTCTGTCCTTTTCAAAATTCAGTTTTGGCAAACCAAGTACTAAATCTTTCTTAATTAATTTTGAAAGAGAATGCATGCTAATATGGTAAGTCTACGATGCCACAGCCAACTAGTCTCATTAATCTTAGCATTCAAGGATACTAGGCATTGCATGTCTAATTTAGCTAAATCATTCAAATCTACCATATAAACATTGCCATGCCTATGTCCTATAAATTTAATGCCATCGTTAATGGGACTGGTCACAATGCAAACAGATGATTCAAAAACTAATTTATACCCTTTATCACAGAATTGACTAATGCTAAGTAAGTTATGCTTTAAACCTTTAACTAATAAAACATTCTCAATGTATTTGGAGGGAGTGATACCAATGTTACCTATCCCGATGATCTTTCCTTTGCCATTATCTCCAAAGGTGACCATCCCTCCATCCTTAGCATCAAGCGTGATGAATTGTGATTCATCACCAGTCATGTGTCTCGAGCATCCACTGTCAAGATACCATTTCCTGTTTCCTTCTTGGGATGCTAGACACACCTGCAAGCAGAGGTCAAGTTTCTGTCTTAGGTACCCAAGCTTTCTTGGGTCCTTTTTGGTTAGTCAAAATGGTTCCTTTTGGAACCCATATTTTCTTTGTGTTTGCATATTTGTTAATAAGACATGTGTATGATTTATGTCCTATTCTTCCACATTTGAAACAAGTAATACTTGTAGATTTGTTACTTGAATAATTTACATAAATATCCTTCAGAAATTTTTGTTTTTTCAGAGGTTTATAGCCAAGTCCAGCTTTATCATATATAGCTTTCTGATTATCAAGGATCATATTTAGTTTGTTTGAACTTAAGGTGAACTTATCTACTATAGGTTTTAGCTTGTTAATTTCATTCTTTAAGTTTTGATTTTCTTGAATCAAGGTGGTTTTTTCAATTGAAAGGTTTTCAGCATGTTTTACTAAGGACTGATTTTCTAATTTCAGTTCTTTGTTTTTCTTCCCTAGTTTCTTTAATTCATCAATTGAATCATAGAAAGCTTCATGCAATTCTTCAAAAGTAAAATCACTAGTGGATTCAGAAGTTACCTCATTTTCGTGTGCCATCAGGCACAGGTTGGCTTGTTCTGTAGAGGTTTTTTCGTCGGAGCTTGAGTCATCACTCGCACTTCAAGTCGCCATCATTGCCTTCTTTTTGAACTTCTTTGGACCTTTCTTCAGTTGTGGACATTCGGATCTGAAATACCCCGGCTTCTTGCACTCGTAGCATATAAGGGGTTGATCTTTCTCTTTTTCTTTGCTTTGTTCCCCTTTTGTGAATTTTTTTCTCATCCCCTGTTTCCTTTTTCTTAGAAACTTCTTAAATTTCCGGGTGATGAGTGTCATCTCTTCATCCTGTTCTTCATCTTCAGAGTCATCCATTTCATAATCAGACGAAGTTGTTGATTTGAGGGCAATGGTTCTTTTCTTTTTGACTTCATCCTCTTGATGTTGCTTCATGCTAAGTTCATGAGTCATCAAGGATCCAAGAAGCTCTTCTAGAGGTAGAATGTTCAAGTCCTTTGCTTCTTGGATGGCAGTCACCTTGGCTTCCCAAGTTCTTGGCAATGACCTGAGAATCTTCCTTACAAGCTCACTGTTAGTATAAGATTTGCCAAGACTCTTCAAACTATTTATTATATCAGTAAAATAAGTAAACATAGCAGTTATGGACTCATCATGCTCTATTTTGAACAATTCATATTTATGTACAAGCATGTTTATTTTAGACTCTTTTACTTGATTTGTTCCCTCATGGGTTACTTCTAACCTATCCCATATTTCTTTAGCAGATGCACAAGTAGAAATGCGATTAAATTCACTTGCATCTAGTGCACAATAAAGAACATTCATGGCTTTGGCATTTAATTGTGCCAATTTCTTGTCAACCTCATCCCATTCTTTTTCGGGTTTGGTTGACTCCTCACCATCTATAATCTTGGTGGGTGTGTGAGGACCGTTCACTATGATACTCCACATATCATAGTCGAGTGTTTGTATGAAAATCTTCATCCGAGCTTTCCAATAGGTGTAATTAGACCCATTGAAAAGTGGAGATCGGTTTGTTGATTGCCCCTCGGCTAAAGAAGTACCAACATGGGTTGCCATAGATCTTTGGCTCTTTGATTGTTAGATCAAAGAAGGGCTAGAGCACCGGGCTCTGATACCACTTGTTGCCCAGCTATGCAACCCAAGAGGGGGGGTGAATTGGGTTTCTAAAAATTTAGACTTAATTAATAACTTATGATGAACAAGACAAAGATTTTAATTCAATATTAATTACCTAAAGCAGGAATGCAAGGATATAATAAAGAAATAAAGTGAAGCGATAAAGCACACCACAAACACAAGAATTTATAGTGATTCGGTGCCAACCTTGCACCTACATCCACTCCCCAAGCTCCTACTTGGGAATTTCAATCCACTATACTTGTATTCAACCCGAATACAAAATATCGGAAACTCCGACACTAGCTATCCCAAGCTAGATCACTTATTTCTCGGGTACAAGTAAACCCAAAATACTCCGATTTCAGGTTCGGATCAACCTTTCCTTGTTTTGGAAATCCTCCAAAAACAAGAACAATTACTTTCAAGAGTAAGATAATTTAGAGCACAGATTAATACAATAACAGCTCCTTAAATGAGCGAATATAACAATAAAAACTTTACTCAAATGAAGAAACCCTTTTTGAATTTTTTCAAGATGGATGAACGCTTGAATGAACACTTGAGAAGAGGATGATCGTTGATTGAAGATCTCTTGAAAGCTTTGAACGATCTCTAGATCAAAGTTGAAACAGTAGGCGTGACAAATCCTCTCTTTGAAAGCTCTTGAATCTCTTTCACAATCTCTCGTGTGGATTTTGGATCCTCTTTTCTTTTTCTCTCAAATATCTCGTTGATCTCAGGCTTTTTCGTGCAGATTTCGGATCCTGTCTCTTCTTTGATCTCACGTTTGATCTGCTATTTAATCTGCAATTTCTTTCACCATTTGAAGTATTTTATTGCATTAGAAGCAAGAGAAAACAATTTAGGCAGATAAAGAGCCGTTAGAGGATTTTTAGGAAGCATAAAAGGTAATTAAAATGGGCAAAAAAATAGCCGTTGCTGACATTTTCAGTCGCAGGGGTCGACTCATGAGTCGACTCATGCTTCAGGGGTCGACTCATGAGTCGACCTCTGTTGCAAAAACCAGAGAATGCGTTTCTGAAAATTCTTGGCTCAAATCAGCAGGGGTCGACTCATGAGTCGACTCATGCCTTGTGGGTCGACTCATGAGTCGACTCACAGGTCGTGCCAAGCCAGAAAACTAGCGTGCCATGGTAATTTTTGCATGCCAATCAGCTCATAGTGCCATGAGTTGACTCATGAGTCGACTCATGCACTTCAAACCTTCATAATTTTAAAAATATAAGTCCAAAAATAATGAAATTTTCACCAATAGTTTACAAATCATTTGTTCTACCAAATAATACTATCAAATCAGGATTTTAGTGAAATTACGATTTTGCCCTTGAAGAGCATAAGGACTTTATCAATTTAAAATTATTTGTATCCCTTCAATCTGCTTTGTAATCATCAAAATCAATCTAGGAGCAACAATCTCCCCCTTTTTGATGATGATAAAATATTTGAACAAAAACATTTATGTGAATCACTAATTTCAAAAGAATGCATTATAGGTGTATATGCTTGAAAAGAGTATGATTCTTTTGGCATGTAATATTTATGCAAAAATAGTTTGTCCATTTTCTTAAAGATTTGAAAAGGGTATTAGATCATTTTGAGTTTAAGATATATCAGAGCAAGAAATAAATTTTGCAATGTATCAGAGCAAGAAAAATAATTTTTACAATGTTATCAGAAAAGATTTTACACTGTATCAGAGCAAATTTTATAATGTATCAGAGCAAGTTAAAAGAAATTTTAGGGAGTATCAGAGTAAGTTAATTTGATTTGATTAGATTAGAATTTAATCTAACCGATCTAGATCTAATTGAGCTAATCTCATTTCAGCAATTAAAACTCTTTCTAATTGGTGATTGAATTAAACTCTTTAATTCGATCAAACCTATAAGACTAGATTGACATCTAGCAATGTATCATGTCTATCTAGAAGATATAAAATTTTTGATAAAAATATCAAAAATATCCTTCAGTGGAAACTTATCGTACAATTTGATCCTGTGATCTCTCTGCACCCCGAATATGACTCTGGATATGGAATGATGTCAAATCCAATATCATACTCATATTTCTCTCAATCTTATATGATGATTTAATTAATAAAATATTAAAAACTCTTTCTAATTTTTATTTTACTTTGATCAAAGACTTTTTGAATCATCAATCGATCAGAACAAGTAGGATACGATTTCCTCTTATCAGGAGTGATCGATTTCATGTTGACCTACTCACAACCTCCATACACATTCTACCATATCTAGAACACCCCGTATATGACTAAGTCATGAATGAGTATGAACCAAAAAATATGGATTCATGTATACAAGGTTCTATGATAGTCTCAGGTCAAAAGATTACATGCACAACTCTCACTATAAGAAAACATCTCTTGACAAGTAAGTAAATTCCATAAGATGCTTCTTAAGTCAGATCAATTCAGTGAACTCATTCTCTAATGAGCACCTACTTCCTTGTATTAGTATCTCACATAAGTGGCATATGAGATCTGCCACCCTCTCCATCGAGCATACATAGAAAGTGCTAATCTTATATGATGATTCAATTAATAAAATATTATACTCATATTTCTCTCAATCTTATATGATGATTCAATTAATAAAATATTAGAAACTCTTTCTAATTTTTATTCTACTTTGATCAAAGGCTTCCTGAATCATCAATCGATCAGAACAAGTAGGATGCGATTTTCTCTTACCAGGAGTGATTGATTCCATGTTGACCTACTCACAACCTCCATACATATTTTACCATATCTAAAACACCCCATACATGACTAAGTCATGAATGAGTATGAACTAAAAAATATGGATTCATGTATACAAGGTTCTATGGTAGTCTTAGGTCAAAGGATTACATGCACAACTTCCACTATAAGAAAACATCTCTTGACAGGTAAGTAAATTCCATAAGATATTTCTTAAGTCGGATCAATTCAGTGAACTCATTCTCTAATGAGCACCCACTTTCTTGTATTAGTGTCTCACACAAGTGGCATATGAGATCTGCCACCCTCTCCATCGAGCATACATAGAAAGTGCTAATCTATCCGGAACATTGATCCCCTACTCAATGCTCCTATGACTAGGAATATTCTAAATCAGGATTTTTAGGATTTTAGGTCTCATAGGTATGATCTCATCATAACCCTAAACCCATTTTTCTGATTTATGGAGTTCATCATAATCATTACTAAAGTAAGATGCAGCATATGATGAAAAATATCTTTTATTATTTAAAGAGTCAATACATAAGTCTGGAAGATTACAAGGAAAACTCATTAAAATATAAATTTTGATTAGCTTGTAGGGCATATTCCTTTCAATCTCCCACTTGCACTAAAGCCAATCGTCCTTATATTTTATCCCCATACAATTGAGATGGTGATCGAACTGCACTGTGGTAGAACCTTAGTGAATGGGTCTGCTATGTTATTCTTTGTTTCTACTCGTTCAATGACAATATCTTGTCTTTCGATTGTTTCATGAACGAGATGGAAGCATTTTAGAATGTGCTTGAATTTATGATGAGACCTTGGTTCCTTTGCTTGAGCAACTGCGCCAGTATTATCACAGTAAAGTGGTACTGGATTTTTAATTTCAGGAACGACACCCAACTCAGTGATGAACTTCTTCATCCAGACGGCTTCTTTGGTGGCTTCACTTGCAGCTATATATTCTGCCTCAGTGGTTGCGTCAGCTATAGTCTGCTGCTTGAAACTTTTCAACTAACAGCTCCACCATTAAGAGTAAAGACATACCCTGAAGTAGACTTGCTATCATCAGGGTCTGATTGGAAACTAGAGTCAGAATAACTTTTTAGTTTTAAATCAGATCCTCCATATACCAGAAAAATATCTTTAGTCCTTCTTAGGTGCTTAAGAATATTTTTCACTACTTTTCAATGATCTTCTCCTGGATCAGCCTGAAATCTACTAACTATGCCTAAGGCATAGGCAACATCAGGCCTAGTACATAGCATAGCATACATGATCGATCCTACTGCGAAGCATAGGGAATAGAACTCATTCTATTTTTCTCTTCCGGTGTTTTAGGAGACATCCTTTTAGAGAGATGTATGCCTTGACTCATGGGTAAATAACCTCTTTTACTTCCATCCATGCTAAACCTCTTTAGCACTAAGTCTATGTACCTAGATTGGGACAAGCCTAACATCCTCTTAGATCTATCCCTATAGATCTTTATACCTAGTATATAGGATGCTTCATCCAAATCCTTCATGAAAAACTTACTTGATAGCCATGTCTTGACCGATTGTAATATTGGGATATCATTCCCAATAAGAAGTATGTCATCCACATATAAAATTAAGAAGATAATGGCACTCCCACTAGTCTTCTTGTATACACAAGGTTCATCCATATTTTTGATAAAGCCAAATTTTTGACTGTAACATCAAATCGGATGTTCCAACTCCTCGAGGCCTGTTTTAATCCATAAATAGATTTCTTAAGCTTGCATACCTAATTTTCTCTCTCTTTTGAGACAAATCCTTCTGGCTGAGACATGTAAACCTCTTCCTCAAGATAACCATTAAGGAAGACGGTTTTCACATCCATTTGTCAAATCTCATAATCATGGTATACTGCTATTGCAAGCATAATCCATATAGATTTGAGTATGGCAATAGGTGAAAATGTTTCATCATAATCAATACCCTGTTTTTGCCTGAAATTTTTAGCTACTAATCTAGCTTTATAGGTTTCAACTTGGCCATCCGCTCCAATCTTTTTCTTATAGACCCATTTGCATCCAATAGGGGTCACACCCTCTGGTGCATCAACCAAAGTCCACACTTGGTTGGAATACATGGAGTCTATTTCAGATTTTATAGTCTCTAGCCATTTGTCTGAGTCCCTTCTCATGGTGGCTTCCATATAGGTCAAAGGTTCATCATTCTTAATGATGTGGGCTTCATTATTCTCAATAACAAACCCATACCTCATAGGTGCATTCCGCACCCCATCCAACCTTCGGAGAGGAAGTATACTTTATGTTTGTACTTCATTAATGGATATTCTTGATTAAGGATCATCTTGTGCTTGCATTTGTAGGTCTTGAACTTCTCCGAGTTCAATTTTTTTCCCACTGCCTCTTTTTAGGATAAACTCTTTTTCCATAAAAGTGGCATATTTACTGACAAACACCTTATGTTCAGTGGGATGGTAAAAGAGGTATCCTATATTCTCTTTAGGATAACCTACAAACAAGCATTTATCTGTCCTAGCACTTAGCTTATGTCCAAAATTTCTTTTAACATAAGCTAGACAGCCTCATATCTTAAGATACTTAAGATTAGGCTTCTTTTCTCTCCATATCTCATATGGAGTGCTTGACACAGATTTTGAAGGTACTCTATTCAGGATATAGATAGCAGTTTCTAGAACATATCCTCAGAAAGAAATTGACAAATCTGTAAGGCACATCATGGACCGCACCATATCTAATAAAGTGCGATTCCTCCTTTCCGCTATACCATTTAGCTGTGGTGTATAGGGAGGAGTCCATTCTGAGAGAATTCTATTTTCTTTAAGATGATCTAAAAATTCACTGGATAAGTATTCTCCTCCTCGATCATATCGAAAGATTTTAATACTTTTTTCAATTTATTTTTCGACCATACTTTGATACTCTTTAAATTTATCAAAGACTTCGGATTTGTGTTTCATAAGATACACATATCCAAACCTAGATAAATCATCAGTGAACATTATAAAATAAGAGTATCCTCCTCTGACTTTTGTTGTCATAGGACCACATACATCAGTATGTACAAGTCCTAATAACTTACTTGTCCTTTCTCTATGTCCACTAAATGGAGTCTTAGTCATTTTTCTCATAAGACAAGATTCACAAGTACCTAATGATTCATAATCATAAGGATCAAAGAACTCTTCTTTGTATAACTTGTTAATCCTTGTCTCACTTATATGACCAAGTCGACAATGCCAAAGTAAAGTATTATTCAACTCTTCTCTCTTTCGCTTTTTACTTTTATTAATATGAAAAACATTATCATTAGATAGAATTAGAAGACTATTATTAATAATGCCATGATAAATAATTTCATTAGAAAAAGAAATTGAGCAACTAATGCTCTTTCCATTTATTTCATAACCTCGTTGCAATAGTAACGATACAGAAATAATATTTCTAATGATCTTAGGTATATAATAACAGTTTTCTAGCTCTAAGATCTTTTCAGAAGGTAACTTTAACATATATGTCCCTACAGCCTCTGCTTGGATTGACTCTCCTCTAGTGCCGTAGAGCTCGAAGTCACCCTTCTTCAGCACTCTAATGTTCTGCAGCCCCTGCAACGACTTGCAGATATGAGAACCGCAAGCGGTATCCAATACCCAAGAGTCTGAATTGGAAGAACTTAGTGACAAAATTGTATGTATCTTATACATACCTTTTGGTGCATCGCTTGCACCTATCTTTACAGTTGCAAGATATAATTTGCAATTTCTTTTTCAGTGTCCTACCTTGCCGCAGTGAAAGCAGGTACCCTGTCCGGAGACTTTCTTCCCCTTCTTCTTCATCTTGCCACCCTTAGGATTTAGTGCTTTCTTTGAATCCTTAAAACCTGACTTCTTCTTAGAGGTTTTACCCACAAGAAGAAGTGGAGCCTTTTCTTTCTTAATATGGCCCTCAGCTGTCTTAAGCATATTTAACAACTCAGGCAAGGAGGTATTCAGTTTGTTCATATGATAGTTCATAACAAACTGAGCGAATGACTCGGGGAGAGATTGCAGGATCAAATCCTGACTTAATTCTCCATCCATCACAAAATCAAGTTGACCCAATCTGGTGATCAGATCAATGACCTTCAGGACATGGTCTTGTATGGATGATCCCTCAATCATTCTAGCATGAAATAACTGCTTAGATATCTTATATCTAGCAGTTCTACTCTGTTCTCCATACAACTCTTTAAGATTGAGGAGTATGGATTGAGTATCCATGCTCTCATGCTGCCTCTGCAACTTATTGCTCATAGAGGCTAGTATGATACACTTGACAGTCAAACTGTCATTCTTCCATATCCTGTATGTGGATACCTCCTCTTCTGTGGCATCATCCCCAACCTCTTGTGGTTCAGGGATGTCAAAAATATAGGAGAGCTTTTTCTGAGTGAGTATGATCTTTAAATTTTTCAACCTGTCCACATAATTGGGATTGATCAACTTGTTGGAATCTAAAATTCCTCATAATGGTAGTGAAGATGCCATTTGTAGAATTTAATCTACAATAATTAAAGAATATTACATAAGCAAACAACTCATATTGACTCATACAATTAAATAAGGTCTTTAGATTTAATTGTACCTCTCACTATTTTATCGAACATCATAACCCTCTACTATGATGAACGAGACATATTTAATATTTATCTTAGTAGGATTGAGAACTTAATTCCTCATAATGATCTTGTGTTAACACGACGAACCCTTATGAGTTCATAGATAGGAAACTCTTTTCAATTGTATCTCATGCAACTTTTAATATTATATCTTGACCTCTAAAATATTATTAGCCTTGTGTTAACACAACAAGCTATAATATTTTAGTTAAGTTAGACCCTTCATTTCAATACAGTCAAATTCTAATATAACTGTCCTTGTGTTAACACAACAAAGCAATATATTCAAAATTACCGTAAGCATCTTCTATGCACCAGGATTATGTTATATCAATCCTTATGACAAGCCTCATGTTAACACAACAAACTAGCCATAGTTCATGATGTAACATTAACCTAGTATGAAGGAAGACCCTTAATAGTGTTTTCAACATTAGAATTTTTCAATATCAAGATTGCTTAATCAAATTGGCCAGGTAAGTAAGGTGGGGGTCCCCCCATTGCTTTACTTAGACATCAATAAATTGGTCAGATCAGACAACGAAACCAATTAAAAAACCACCTATAGCATTTTTCTAGACACCAATTGATCAATTGATCAAGAATTGATTAACCCATAGTTGCATATCACACCACTTAATATAATTTTCTAATGAGGGCTTTTATTTGGTCTCATGCACATTCTAACTACATAATATCCATTTATGTATAAACATTAAAACTTTCTATATGTGCAAGTGTAATATATGGACATTCATCATCCTAGGACAATCTTGCAGCATAACCCCGTTATGCTAGGATAACCTTATGTCAAGATGATGAAGTGGTGAATGATATATCCATTATTTCATATCATCATATGAAAGCATAAATTATTTTATAGTATAAATCATACTATAGATCACATAAATATTATGTATATATGATTGAACCAAACAAGACCGGCTCTGATACCACTGTAGGGTTTCAGGGTGGGCATGCACAGTGGAAACATAATGGATTTCAAAATTTTAATAAAAAAAATTTAAATATTAAACCCTTAAACCAATATCTCTTTGATGATTAATAATCATATATAACATAAATTCAAGATTAAATTTAAGTTATAGAAGAATACCTGCAGTGCTTAATCCAAATTTCGACAGAACCTCCACCAGGTGCCCAAGTGTTTGCCCTCCAACGGTGATCCACACAGGGCTATGATCAGGACACTAACTCTTTGAGATGATTCTTCCTCCAAAATTCTTACTCTGAGAATTTTCTTGAACACCAAGACCTCAAGACGCTCTTCCTCTTCTCCTAGCCTTCCATCCCTACCTTTCTTCTCTCTTTGTCTTCCTTAATTCTCTTCCTAGACTCTTGTCCTAAAATCAAACTTGTCCTTTCTATTTTTAGATTTATCCTAACAAGAGAAGGAAGAGACTAATTGGATAATCAGGAGAGGATGTTAGAAAGAAAGGAGGAATTGGAAATCTGAATGAATCCAATTCCCCGGCGCACCCCCCTTTAAATACTTAGCGATGGGTTGCCTTCAAAAATTTTTCGTGCCCCTTCCACGTGCCATCTCGCATCCATCAAAAAATCTCACACCTTCTGATGAATTCTTATATCTATCTGAAAGTTTTTTACATATGGCAATCATCGAAAAAAAATCCAAGAGACGCTTCATGCAGAAGGACTCTTCGAAACATTTTTCTCGATGATTCTCTGATGAGTCGCGCAGCTTCCATGGCATAATTTTTCTTCACCACCCATCAATGTAATTTGATCCATCCAATGGCCAAAAATTAAGGTGCTAACATAAGAATATTGTGGAAAAAACTTCAGATAAAGAAGTGGCATAACAAATGGATTAGAGTCCTTCACAAGTTGGACTCTTGGTCAGGCGCATGGATCAGGCTGACAGGATTTTCAACTTCAATGAATTTCCACAATTAAACCAGAAAAAATTTTAACTTAAAAAAAATTCATCACACTCATAATAAAGTTAGGAATTATCCAAAAATTTATTTCATCATGGAACATAGGATAAGCTTGAGGATGAGGCATCCCATCTCATGGGATGCGAAAACTATTTCTGCACACAAAAACTACACCCACGCACAAGAAAAATTCTTGACTCATGGAAACTTGGTTTTCTGGGTCTAAATTTTTGATACATATAGACAAGGGCTGAACCAACTCAAATCCAAAATTAATTTGAATTAATTTAGCTTTAATTAGCCCAATCTGGAATCAATTTTAAACCCAATTCGAAACAAGGAGCTAGTTTTTTGCAACATATGCTAGCATATCAATTTTGCAAACATGATGTAATCCAATTAGACCCTTGATCAATACTCTTTGTGTGTGACCCATTGGGTTCTATATTTAGCCAGCAATAGGTCTGAGTTCAAGTCGATTTGATTTGATTAGAATTTAATCTAACTGATCTAGATCCAATCGAGCTAACCCAATTTTAACAATTAGAACTCTTTCTAATTGGTGATTGAATTAAACTCTTTAATTTGATCAAACCTATAAGACAAGATTGATGTCTAGCAACGTATCATGTCTACCTAAAAAATATAAAATTTTTGATGGAAATATCAAAAATACCCTTCAGTGGAAAGTTACTGTGCAATTTGATCCTGCGATCTTCCTGCACCCTGAATATGACTCTGGATATAGAATGATGTCAAATCCAATATTATACTCATATTTCTATCAATCTTATATGATGATTCAATTAATAAAATATTAGAAACTTTTTCTAATTTTTATTCTACTTTGATCAAAGGCTTCCTGAATCATCAATCGATCAGAACAAGTAGGATGCGATTTCTTTTTATCAGGAGTGATTGATTCCATGTTGATCTACTCACAACCTCCATACATATTTTACCATATCTAAAACACCCCATACACATTTTAGGTCTCATAGGTATGATCTCATCATAACCCTAAACCTATTTTTTTGATTTATGGAGTTCATCATAATCATTACTAAAGTAAGATGCAGCATATGATGAAAAATATCTTTTATTATTTAAAGAGTCAATACATAAGTCTGAAAGATTACAAGGAAAATCCATCAAAATATAAATTTTGATTAGCTTGTAGGGCATATTCCTTTCACTAAATGGCGTCTACAGCAAGTTAATGGCATACTCCCATTGATCTCACTTACTTGGCCAACATGGTAGATTATGCTTTGATTAGATCACTAATCGATTTGAATTGACCCATACCATCAAGGTAAATAAGTATGACTCATTTAGGTGTCTTTAGACCAGCTTGTATAAAGTCTCCTTCATGACTTGGTGAAGTTAATGGAAGGATTTACGACTTGCAGGTCAATTTTTTCTCTTATTCTCAAATCATTAAATCAAATTTTTTAAATTATTAGGTCTTTAAAATGATACAGTTATGGAGATAACTTATTCATAGCCTCCCATTAAGGTGCATGATAATGAGTTCAATATTCTAAATAGGCATTAGAGGTACCACACACATGGTGTCTATTGAGTATTGAAATTATCATTCATCACATGACCATCTTGTTGTCCCTTTAGATCAATGCTCCGGTTGATTGAGTCACATTCGGGCTCAAAAAAATATATCCTACATGCAAATCAAAATTTATATTTTGATGAATTTTTTTTGTAATCTTTCAGACTCATGTAATTGACACTTTATAAATAAAAGATATTTATATTTTATCATGTGCTTTATCATACTTTTGTAATGATTATGATGAACTCTATAAATCAAGACAATAGCTTTAGGATTATGATGAGATCATACTTATGAGACCTAAAATCTTAAAAATTTTGATTTAGAATATTTCTAGTCATAGGAGTATTGAGTAAGGGATCAATATTTCAGATAGACTGGTACATTCTATGTATGCTCGATGATGAGAGTGGCTGATCTCATAAGCCACTTGTGTGAGATACTAATGTTGAAAAATATTCTAAAGTTAATCATTAGCCTATTGACGGTTGTGCTAATTAATGTAATTATATATGAATTAATTATTAATAAAATATTTATTTAATAATTTTATCATAAGCTTGTACATCTTCTATATCACACTTTTGTATTATGATGAAAGTTCTCAGGACTATTTTAAATCGATAAAGAAAGATTTATCATTTAGTCCTTAAATGAGTTCGAGATCAAATGATATGCTATTACTAGAATGATAGATATATCAAGTGTAGGTCGTTGTGTGCCATATAAGTTGGTTGTCCCCTTAACCAAGGAGTGTGGAGATACTGGTATGGCATGTAAGTGAAATATAGAAGTATATTTCACAGAACATGACTAACACCGGAGTACTCTACTGTCAAGAGTCACTTTGAAGGGATATGGGTATAAATGTCCCTTCGATCTAAGATCACCACGATGACTTACAAGCAACTCACTATGCTTTGGTGTCCGACTACCTAAATTTTTAATTCAGGATCGAAAGATTTTTGGACACAGTTAAGTACTTGTGAAGTCTATGCATGAGTCAAGATGGAATTGACCACTCCAAGGGATTGGAGAGAATGCTTTGTGTTTTAATTTAGCAAGATCGTGGCCCAGATAGTCCTTATAAAGAGTCGCAGAATTTATTAGATTGAGACACATAATGGATCTACTATTAAGGGTTGATAGTTTAAATTCTAAGTCATCCTTGCATCAAGGGTTAAAGGGATGAATTATACAGTAACCATATGCAAGTAGATTCTTGAGTGTTGTTTTGTATACATTCGACCTATTCGGACATCGGATATCATTGCTAGATGATTGCTCTGATTGGTACAGAAATATATTTCTATACTACCAACTTAGGTTTGAACCTATGGGATCACACATATTAGAAGTTTCTCTCCGATCAGATGGCTGATCTGAAGAGTCTCACTGAACTGAAACTCTAGTGAAGAGTCCCACTGGACTGGGACTCTATTATTAATAGAAGATTAATTAGTGATTAGATTACTAATTATCTTAATTTGATTGAATATTAAAGTTTGGATCAAGTCTAATTGAATTGGATTCAATTAGATCAGATTCGATTAGGTAATGAGATGACCTAATCAGTAAGAAAGAATTGATCCTGATTTGATCAGATCTATAGCTCAATTAATTTACTAATTTAATCATATTTAATTAAAATTATGAGAGCCTAATTAGATTAGATTCATAATATTTTATTTGGATCTAATTGGATTGGATTTGAAAAAAATCCAATCGACTAAATCCTAGAGTCTCAGAGAATAAAATTGTGAGAGCCTAATTAGATTAGATTCATAATATTTTATTTGGATCTAATTGGATTGGATTTGAAAAAAATCCAATCGACTAAATCCTAGAGTCTCAGAGAATGAAACTCTCTCCCTTTGTGCCACCCCTTCTCTCCATGCCTTCTTTCATCACACAAATTATTTTATGTACTAAATAATCCCTGCCAAAGCCTTCTTTTGTCACCCATTAGTGATAAGATCAGGTTTGTTTTAAGTTGAATTCAAAAGATTTGAATTTAAACCTAAAACTTTATCCTTATCCACCCACACCCCAGCACCTTGTGAAGGATCTTGATTTATGTGACAAAAAGGAAGAGCTCCCAAATATTTTTCATGCCCATAATCCTTTGGTCAGCCCCTCTTTTAGTCTGATAAGGATGAAGAAGAGTTGGGATTTAATTAAAATTCAAAAGAGTTTGAATTGCAACAAACTCTGGCTCTTATCCTGCCTTATCTATGTTGCCGGTTAACATAAAAGGATAAGATCTTTTTGTGCACCAATAATTTAGAAGTTTTTATTGTGAGATAGCTAAGAAAGAGAGGGTGGGCTTCTATTGGGTGTGAGGTTTGGGTGGGCTTCTATTTTCTTGGGTGTGAGAAAAGGAGGAGATCTATCTCCTCTCGGGTGAGAGATCCAGAATAGTTCTAGATTTTTTAGGTGAGGGAAAAATCAAAGAGAAGAAAGTCTTCATCTAATTTTCTTCTATCTTCTAGCATTCTCCTTTGATCCATCTTCAACATCAGAAAGGTTTGAGATGATCGAAGAAGGAGATCAAATTAAATCCATCATTAGAAGCCGACTGCACGTGCTAGCACTCCTACGGAGGATAGATCGGTCCGAGGACTTCGTGTAGACCATCTGTAGAGGTCGGATGCTTGTGTGACTGTGAGCAATCAGTAAAAATTTCTAAATCTACATTCTTGATCATAGAGTTTGATTATCCACTCTCAGATATTGGGTTCAAAATCCTAATAGTGATAGATTAGATCTATTACTGATTGCTGATTTTTGTTCACATGCTTGTTATTTTAAATTTAAATTTTTATGTATATAAATTTATATTATAAATCTATTTATAAGAGTTTTAATATTAAAATTTATGCATGTATTTATAGATTAAATAGTTTAATCTAATATTCTTTCATTGTAAAATTTTTGAAATGCATGCATGAAACTCCTATGCATCCCAACAGTGGTATCAGATCCAGGTTCTATATGACATGATCTTATATGTATTTAAATCTATAATTTAATTTTAATTAGATATGATATATGATATTTTAGATCTGAAATTAGTTATAGATCAGATCATACAAACTGAAATAATATTGTACTACTGTAAGGTTTACCCCTTACAGTGCAAAGGTTGTCTTAGTTTGTGTTGATCTTTATAAAATCTGATTTTAAATTGAAATATATAATTTTTATTTATGATAATTATTATCTAATTTTTATATAATTAAAATATAATAATTAAATCTAAAATAATTTAGATTAGATCTAAATTATTTAGATTAGATAATCTGAGTAGTTGCATCTAATCATTGCAAATAAAATCTAGAATCATAAATATGTTTAGAATAGTTCTAAAATGATTGATGATTGATTTTATTACTATTTATATAAAATTATTTTAATCTAAAATTAATATAATTATTATAATTTGCCTATTGAGTCGATTCAGTTTTGTTTGGATCGACTCAGGATCTTGGTTAGTCAGCTCAATTTCTGTTGAGCTGACTCAATAAAGTAGACTAAAAATATAATTAATAATTCATTATCAATGAGCCAACAAAATCTTAAAACTTAGTCGATCCATTGTGATGAGTCGGCTCAATCCAGAGGTGAGTCGATTCAAGTTTCAAATCTAAATAATTATGCATGAAAATTAATTATAAAATAGTTTATAAAATTTAAAATTATTTTCAAATACCAAACCCCTACCTACAGCCCCAAACTTAATTAAGAATTAAGTTGAACTTATTAGATCAAGAGTTGTAAATTAAAGATCTAATGCCATTCACATAAAATATGGTGATGGGTTAGCTTGATCAGATCCTCCTAATTGAGTTAGACCCTAGGATAAGAATCAAAGATTAAATGAACTAAATAGAAAAATTAATTAAGTCTAACCAAAAGTTGAATTTGATTAAATTAGAATTTTTTTAGAGCCAATACAATAGTTATAGTCGGTCGAGTTCATGTCTTTGATTAGACCCAAATGAACTTTGATCTTGAGCTCAGTGATCGAACCCAAATCCATAAGTTTATCCAATTGAAACTGATTAATCAGTTGGTATCTAAGGTAAGTTTGGCAGTCTTGATCGATGGTCATTAATTGGAAGCTACTCGCATATATTGAGTCTATGATGAGTTAATGGCATATCCCTTCCACTAATCTCACTTACCTGGTCAATATGGTGAATCAAGTTTTGATCAGATCGCTTAATAATTAGATTGACTCATGCTTACTACGAAATCAGTTTGAGTGATTTAGCTGCCCCTAATTTGACTTTCTTTATCTTCGACATGACTTGATGAAGTCAATGGAAAGATTGATGACTTATCAATTAGATCGACTTGTTTTTAGTCTATCTTAATCTGACTTGATGAAGTAGTGGGAGGATTGAGATTAGCTGATCTATGTATTTAATTCTATTAAGTTGTATTAACCAAATTCTATAAATTATTAGGTCCATAAAATGAGTTGGTAATGGTGATAACTAGATCATAGCCTTCCATTAAGGTGAATGATAATGGGTCGATTATTTCTAATTGACATTGTAGACGCCATCCGTCTGATATTTTTCTGACTGATGGAATTATCATTCATCCTATGATGACTCTGATGTATTATCTGATGAATGGTTAGGTTGGCCAAGCTATACTCAGGCCTAATCATTCATTAGTTAGAATCACTCAGTAGATTTATGTTGATGGTTTTGACCTAATCGAGACTTTCAGTGGAGGCCCATCATCCACTGAAATCAAATCTGATACGAAATTAATTACTAAAAATTATTTAAAGAAATAATTAGCTAAAAACCTATCCATAGATGCATATGGGTTGGCCAAGCCATACTCGACCTGTATGCAATCTGTGTGAATTTTAGTATCCGTTAAAGAATTAAGGTAATTTCTCAAATTGAAGTTAGAGGCTATCAATTTATATAAAATAGTGGAAGAATATTTAGACTTAAATCCATGTCTTTAGGCTTGATTAATTCGTATACTAATTAGGTCTGTATTTTTTTTTTAGAAATGACGAGTAATTTATCGCTTCATTCACTGTTTGACAGTGATGAGTTTATTGGACCTAACTTCGATAGTCAGTATCAGAAGTTGAATATTGATCTTGAGCCCAATCTAGCTAAAAGGTTTAAGGTTGAACTGAGTCAGGTAGACTATGACCCAAATAGGCCAAAGAGAAATGAGCAATTATTTACTGGTCAAGGTGCTTATATGATAATACCTTATAATTTATCTATATATGACACTACTACCTAAGTATTAGATATCGAAAGTTCAGTTTACATATGCAATTCATTGCAAGGACTTCAAATTAGTAGAAAATTGGAGAATAGTGAGAGATTCTTAAATGTGGAAGATGGAAGTCAAGTTTCAATCCTAGCTTTAGGAGTCGTCGAGCTTGTTTTCAAATTCAATAGTATTATTTTGAGTGATTATCACTATTGTCCATCTTTCTTGATGAATATATATTAGATTGTACCCTAGAAGTCAATTGTTGATGGACACATTATGTAATTTCAGGGCTTAAACTTGTACTTGTAATCTTTTTATTATCAATAAAGGACTTTTTTCATTCCAATCATGTTTATGTGTCCATGATTTGTCTTAGAAATTAACAAAGATAATTTTTATATATTCTTAAAGTGTTAAGAATTTGAGACATACATTAATTAGTGGCTAATTTCTAGATATTCTTGATCAAAGAATCGTCATGAAAGATAGTGATCAATCCATTTAAGATCGGTGCACGGTTCACTTCCCTTATGGATAGATGAGTCTCGGGTTTGCAGTATAGGGACACTGGAGTGAGGATACAGATGGTTGTTAGAGAATAACTTATACTGACCATGATCAACACGAGAATCATATGGATGTCTATTCACTCGTTAGTGATCTTCTCGATGCTGCAGTAGTATGAGTGATCCTTTGAACTATGGTGCCATTGGCTATTCGCAGCGAGGCTATTGGGTTTGACTGCATATTCTTTTAGTCCCTAACCATTCAAGATCTTGCTGTATATGTTGGCTTCAGTAGGTTTAGATTTGTTGTTTGGAGTAGGATGCACCTAGATGGAATCTATTGATCTTTATAAAAAAAGAGAAGTCCAATGCGATTTGTGAGACTAAGTTCAAAAAGTCTTTGGCCAAAATAAGTGTGAATACTGAAAAAAAATTTTCACGAGATTCACAAGTGAACTCAAGTCGAGCCAATCTAGCATGTGACTGATAAGAGGGTCTGATGAGTTTTTCATAACCTCTGTCAAGTCGGGACTCACGATAGAAAGACTAAATTATACGATAACCATACCTAGGGGTTCGTACTTTTATTCTACTGGGTTGTCACTATATACTGCTAGATGTCACTGATATATTGTGAGACTCATCAGGTATCATCTTAATGATCGATGATCCTCGAAGGGTAGAATTGAAAATATTCCAATCCATCGAAAAGAGTTTCGATGATATTGTGATAGAGATCATAATATATCTCACTACCAGATAGAATGAAATCTATAGGATCATATATTAAGGGATTTAATCTTGAATTTGCCAATTGAACTTATGAAGTTCTAATTGGGTTCGAATTTATTGAAATCCTATTGGATTTAATTAAACCATGCTAGCACATGGTTAAACCTAATTTTTCTCGAAACTTCGATTTGATCAAGTCCATGTTAGATGTATTTCCTAGAAGCCAATATGGCTGATACATTGTAATAAATCTAGGATACAATTTTATACTTAATACATTGATTTGATCAATAAAAGGATAAGTTTATTTTTCATTCAAGTATGATGTGTCTTTGAATCATCCATGGAATTAACCTTCGATACATATTCTCAAAGTGTTGAGAATTAGAGACTTGTATTTAATTCCTAAATGCTCCTGATCATAGGATCATCATGAGGATGGTGATCGATCTAGATAGACTGGCACACAGATTATTTTCTTCAGGATAGATGAGTCTCTGATCTACAGTGTAGAGATATTGGGGACGAGTACGGATAGTTATTAGAGAACAACTAGTGCTGAGCATGACCATACGAGAGATCACTTGAATTTCTATTCAATCATCAGTGATTGTCTCGATGCTGTAGTTATGTGAATGGTCTTTTGACTTGAGATTGTACTATTGCTCATGGTGAGGCTGCTGGAGTTTGATTGACACATAAACATAGATCTCAATGAGCTCTTATAGTGGATGTTGGCGACAGTTGGTACATTATAAGAGTAGGATGTACAATAAGATGGAATCTGTCAACCTTGATAGAGAGGAGTAGTTCTATAAGATTTGAAAGGTTAAGTCCAAGAATCTATGGTCATAGTAGTGTAATTGATGAAAAAAATTTCTATAGGGATTACATTTGGATTTGAGCTAATTGAATCTATCATATGACTGATGTTGAGGTTTGATGATTTATCCATGACCTGCCATCAAGTTGGGACTCACGATAGAGAGACTGAATCACATGTTAACTATACCTAGAGATTTGTTTCAGTTCTATTGGGTTGCCACTACATACTGCTAGGTGTCACTGATAGATTGTGAGAGCTCACTAGGGTTATTTTGGATCGACAATCCTTGATGAGTTAGAGTGAAATTATTTCGACCCATTAAAAAGAGTTTCAATGATACTTTGATAGAGATCATTGTGTTGGAAAATATGTCCCAAAAGTCAATCGTCAACCTGTTGACGGTTGAGCAACCTTGTATTGTAATTGATTTGTTAATAAATAAAATATATTTTTGACATTTTCATCATAAGTTTTCATCTTCTAATGAACTCCACTATTGTGATGAAATTCTTAAGACTATTTAGGTTCGATAAAGAGAAGATTTATCGATTAGTTCTTAAAACTGCTCACGACCAAATGATAGGCTGTTAATAAGGACGATAGCTTCTATCGAGCATAGGTCACTATAGGCCATATGGGTTGGTTGTCCTCTTAACCAAAGAGTGTGGAGACACTGGTATGGCATACAGGTGAGATATAAGGATACATCATCATTGAGTGTGACCAACTCTAGAGCATTCTGCCATCAAAAATATCTCTGATGGGATATAGGTATAAGTGTCACTTAGACCTGAGATTGCCTCAGTGACTTGCAAGTAACTCACTGTGCTTTGGTACTGCACTAACTGAATTTCTAATTCAATGACGGAAGGCTTCTGGGCACAGTCAAGTACTTGTGAAGTCAGAGTGTGATCAAGATGGGATTGACCACTCCAAGAGT
Organism: Elaeis guineensis; assembly: GCF_000442705.2. Lineage (NCBI taxonomy): Eukaryota > Viridiplantae > Streptophyta > Magnoliopsida > Arecales > Arecaceae > Elaeis > Elaeis guineensis. The sequence goes on along the minus strand of NC_025996.2, from coordinate 97,602,970 downwards.
TGGAGAAGAATGAGTCGCTGTATTTTAATTTAGCAAAATCTTGGTCAGAGTAATCCATCAGATGGATTTGATATTTTGAAATACAATGTGGACAACCTGATTAGAGTTGACAATTGAACTTTGAGGTGTCCTATGAGCATTTTGGTCAAGGAGATGAATTATATGAAAACTATATCCGCATGGGTTCTAAGGATGTTGTTCTACACATTCGACCTATCCAGTCGTTGGGTACCATTGCTAGATAGTTACTTCGATTGGTATAGAAATTTATTCCTATACTACCAATTTTGGTTTGGATCTATGAGATCACACACATTAGAGTTCACGATCCGATCGGATGGTTGATCAATGATTAAGAATCGTTCTAGGGTTAAACGATCAATACGATTGATATTTAACCTAGTGCAAGTGTTGTAGAAGGATCGATTAGCAATTCGATTGCTAATTAACTTAATTTGATTAAGCCAATGGATTGAAATTAAGTTTAATTAAATATAATTTAATTAGATTTAGTTTGGGCTTGATTGGATCAAGTCCAATTGGTTTATTGGATAAGTCAAGTGCAAGGAAAAACTAGCCTAGTTCAATTAAGTCTTGGGTCAACCTAATTTTTAATTCGATTAAAAAACTAAATCAGATTTAAATTTAATTTAATTTGATTAAATTAGATTCTTAATCAGGTTAAGACCTATTTTAATTGAGTTGATTTGGTTTTGATTTGATTTGATTTGAGAAACTAAATTTGAACAAGTTATAGATTGAACCCTAGTAAGACTAGGATTCCACCTTGCACCACCTTAGCCCCCCACGCCCACTCTCTCTTATTTTGTGCGACAAAATCTTCTCTCTCAGGCCTTCACGTATGCTCAAAGCTTTCCACTCTTTCTCTCTTACATGGAATGTGATTGTGGACCAAGTCAAAGTAGGAATTAGTTTGGATTTCAAATTCTATGAGATAGAATTTTAGGAAACCAAAACTCTTTCTTTATGGCACTGATTTTATCCAAATTTTTTCTAAAATTTTTGTAGGTTTTATGGCACATATTATGCACCCTTTTCTAGTGATCCATGGCAGAAAAAAAAGGAGGGGGCACTCAAGAGTTGGGCACCCCTTGTCTTGCCCTGTTTGGATTTTCCTTAACTAGGTATTTGACCTAGACAAGGATTCTTCATATCTCTTTATTTAAGATGAATTTCTTATTGATATTTTTGTAGATTATAGAGTATTTAGAGACTTTGGGATGTGTGAAAATTAGGAAGAAAGAGTGTTGGGCATGGAGATATAATAGACACAAAACTAAGTATCTGGGTTAGAGCAAAGAGAAGAAGAAGAGGGTCTTCTTCTAGGGTTGCTGAGTTCACCTTTTCTCTTCTTCCATCTGTGAGTTTTCTGAGAGTATCTCACATCTAAAACTTTTTCTTCTACTTCTCATATTTGGAAGAGTCCAAATCAAGAAGAAGGAGGCATCTGATCGACCATCGAAGAAGGATCAAAAAAGTACTAGCATACTGTGCTGATTTCCTAGACCAGGACTTCTGATCGTGATTTGTGGGCTCGTGTGGATGACTCTTAGAGATGGACACATGTGCGGCTTGCAATATTATCCTCAAGCTCAGATCAACAAAGTTAGAATGTCTAACTTGCAAGGTAATAGATCTGATCTTTTATATTTTACATATATTAGATGTAGTATAGAAACATGTTGATATGATCAACATGTAGTTCTTGCTCTTTATATTTTAATTTTTGATTTAATATCATATAATAATAATATAATAAAATCTTAGATCTAGAGATTCTCTAATTTTATAAGATAAATTTTAATTTATTTTAGTCTTTCACTACCTGATCTTAAAAAAGTTTCATGATTTAACCCTGAAACCCTAGATCTGGTTCCTTCAAATGATATCAGAGCCTAGATTGTTTATTATATGATTATTTATATATACTTAGATTATTTCTTAGATTAGATCTAATTTATAATCTGATTGTTAAATTTAAAATTAAAATTTTTAGATCAATCACGAACTATAGATTGTCCTGCTGTAAGGTTTATCCCTTACAGTGCAAAGGTTGTCCTAGTTGTGTAGATCTATCTTTAATCATAAATTTATTAGATGTGATCTGAATTAATTTTATGATTTATTAGATTTAAAAGATATTTAAATCTAAAATAAAATCTTTTTGTTAATAATTTTCATGCAAAGAATCATCATATATTTGTCTGGAAAATTTGCGCGGTTTAAAGTTGAAATTGTTTCAATTACATGAACCTATTTAGATTAGATCTAAAGTAGTTTCATGCTTTTTTCACTTGCATTTTGATTATGAATCAAACATGCAACTTGGTTGGTAGAACCATATTATAAAAATATTTTATAAATATGAAAATTATTTTCAAAAAGTCAAACCCCAACCCTCTGCCCAAAACTTAATTGAGAATTAAGAAGTTGTTTGATTAGGTTCTAGGATTGTGAATTGAAGAACCTAAGACACAAACTATAACACATTGGGTTAATGGGTTAGTGGGAATTAGGTTCATTAATTGGGTTAGACTTAAGGTTAGATTAAAGATGGACTTAATTAGAGAATTGACTAAATCTAATCAATTATTGTCTTAGATTAGGTCAAGGATTCTCTAGATCAATTACAATAGCTGTAGTTGGTCAAGTCCATGTCTTTAACGAGAATCAAATGGACTTGATTCTTGGCTAAGCGGTCTAGTATGAACTGTTAGGTTGATCTAATAGAAACTAATTAAACTAGTTGGTGTCTAAGGTAAACCAGATCGGTGGTTTTTAATTGGCAGCCCACTTATCTGGCCATTTCTGATGGTGTCTAAGGTAAGCTTTGGCAGACCCTCTCACCGATCGAACTTACCTGATCTCTTGATGAAATTATATTTTGATCGGATCACTTGACTATTCGAGCTGATCCATGTCAGCTAGATAAATCAGTGTGACTGATTTAGGTGCTCCTAGACCAGCCCTTTTAATGGTCTCCCTTAAGCTGACTTGGTGAAGTCAGTGGGAGGATCATGATAAGCTGGTTCATCTGACCTTCTCTTCTAAATCAATTAAATCTTCTAAAATTATAAAGTTCTTAAAATAAAATAGTTATGGTGATAACTAGATCATAGCCTCTCATTAAGTGGATGATAATGGGTCCATTAGTTGGATAATCATTGGAGGCTCAAAGGCCTGGTGCTTATCGGCTGATGGAATTATCATTCATAATATGATTTCTTGACTGCATCTTTCTAAATGGTGGTTAGGTTAGCCAACCAAAGTTGGGCCTAATTATTCGTTGGCTAGATGGGCCTAGTATGGTCATGTTAATGGTTGGACCTAACCAAACCTTTTTAGTGGAGGCCAAAGCCTACTGATTAGGGACTGGGACAAAATTAAAATTATTAGAAATTATTTAAAGAAATAATTGGTTATGAACCTACCCTTAGATGTATATGGATTGACCAACCAAAGTTGGGCTTATGTGCAGTCTAAGTGGATTCTAGTACCCACTAAGAAATTAGGGTAATTCCTCAAATTAGAGGTAGAGGCTACCAATTCGAATAAAATAGTGGGAGAAACCTTTTGATTAAAATCTAAATCTTTAGATTTAATGAATCAATTACTAATTAGGTTATAATTTTTTTTTATGCAGATATGGCCACTTCTCTATCGCTCCGATCATTGTTGGACAATGATAAGTTGGTGGGACCCAACTTTGATAGCTGGTATCGAAAGTTGAAGATAGTCCTGGAGCATGAACGGATCTTATATGTGATAACGGATTTTGCACTTGAGGAGCCAGCTGTTAATGCACGTGGAACAGTCAGAGATACTTATTAAAAGTGGCTCAGTGATCAGACCACGGTACGTTGCATCATGCTGGCTGCCATGAGCAACGAGTTCAGTCGCAGATTTGAGACAGCTCAGCCAAAGGACATGCTTCAAGTATTAGAGGATGTCTTTGGCACACCTGATGACGTGGAGAGGCACAAGACTAGTTGTGCCATCTTCAATGCCAAAATGCAGGATGGTGCCTCTGTCATTGTTCATGTATTGTACATGATCGAACTATGGAGCATTTGAGCAAGCTCGGCTTTCCCTTGCATGAGCAGCTTGGGAAAGATGCAATACTGAACTCGCTGCCCAAGTCTTATCTCTCATTCCTCACTCATTATAGAATGACAAAGCTTGAAGTAAACTACCACGGGTTACTGGGGTTGCTTCAGAACTTTGAGAAGGATCACCAACTCCACAAGGAGTCGGTGAACTTAGTGGGAGGTTCATCTTCTGGTTCTCGACCCTTTAAGAAAGGGAAGAAGAACAAGAAGAAGAAAGTGAAGAAGGTGCAAGTTCAGGCTGGGACATTAGTGCAGGGCCAGACCAGAAAGATTAAACCCGATAAGAGTCAAGCTGAATGCTTTTTTTGCAAGAAGCGGGGGCACTGGAAGAGAAACTGTCCTCAGTACATTTCCTCCCTGGACCCGAACAGGTAGAGAAAGAAGCAAGCTGTTGCTAGGCAAGGTATTTATATGATAACTCCTTATAATTTCTCTATTTGTGATATAATTGATTTAGTATTGGATACCGGTAGCCCTTACCATATTTGCAATTCGTTGCAGGGGTTGTAGGTCAGTAGGAGATTCGAGCAAGGTGAGAGGTTCCTGAATGTTGGAGATGGAAGATCAGTTTTAGTTCTAGCATTAGAAATCTTGAAACTTATATTTGAGTCCTATACCGTTGTTCTTAATGATTGTCATTTCTGTCCCAGTTTCTTTTTAAATGTTATTTCTATAGGTTTTCTGGCCAAAAATGATTATGAAATTTCAATAAAGAAACAAGTTTGTAATATCATTGTGAATGGTGTTACTATTTTTTGTGGACATTTGAACAATGGTGTGTATATGTTATCACAACCTGTTAACATAGTCTATTCTACTAGCAAGCACCCTAGATTAGATAGTGTATTAGATATCTACTTATGGCACTATAGGCTAGGTCATATAAACAAGAACAGGATAAACAGGTTGACTTAAGAGGAAATCCTCGAAGTCAGTGATTGTGAATCACTTCCAACTTGTGAGTCCTGTCTTCTTGGTAAAATGACCAAGTCACCTTTTACTGGAAAAGGTGAGAGAGCTACTGAGCTCTTGGGCCTAGTACATACTGATGTATGCGGGCCCATGAACACAAGTGCCAGAGGTGGATATTTTTACTTCATCGCTTTCATGGATGATCTATTCAGATATGGATATATCTATCTGATGAAACATAAGTCGAATTCATTTGAAATGTTCAAATGATTCTGAAGTGAAGTAGAAAAATAAATTGGAAAGAGTATTAAAACTCTTCGGTCTGACCGAGGAGGAAAATACCTTTCGGTGAGTTTTTCACAAATCTAGTAGAGAATGAGATTCTCTCCCAATCGACTCCTCCAGGAACACCATAGCATAATGGTGTGTCTGAAAGGAGAAATCAGACTCTGTTAGACATGGTCCGATCCATGATGGGTTTTGCCAGCTTGCCAATATCCTTCCGGGGATATGCACTCGAATCAGTCTGTTATCTGTTAAATAGGGTTCCAAGTAAATCTGTAATTAAGACTCCATAGGAGATATGGACAGGGCGTAAGCCAGCACTTTCACACCTTAGGATCTGGGGGTGCCCACCTATGTTAAACGGTTAGTTACAGATAAACTTAGACCTAGGTCTGACAAATGCAAATTCATAGGGTACCCCAAAGAGACCAAAGAATATTTTTTCTACCATGCTGATGAATAAAAGGTGTTCGTCAGCCTTAAGGCAATCTTTTTAGAAAAAGAGTTTCTTGGTGAAGGAACTGTTGCCTCTAAGGTTGAACTTGATGAAGTTCAACAGGTAGAAGGATCGACACCAATAGTTGAACCTGAATCGGATTTGATTAGATCAGATCCAGAGCCCAATGTACCTACACCATTAAGATGATCTGATAAAGTACCAGTTAGTCAGATAGATACTACAGTTTCTTGGTCTGAGATGGTGATCCCATCAAACTTGATCAGAACGATGAGGATCCGATCACCTATATAGATGCAATGCAGAGATCTGAATCCGAGAAATGGCTAAAAGCCATAAAATTCGAAATGGAATCCATGAAGGTCAACTATGTATGGACATTGGTTAACCCACCTGAAGGGGTTAAACCCATTGGGTGTAAATGGATCTTCAAAAGGAAGAGGGGCACAGACGGAAAGGTGAAGACCTATAAAGCCTATTTGGTTGCTAAGGGCGTCAACATTATAGTATTGACATAATGAGACGTTCTCCCCTGTGGCAATGCTTAAATCCATTCAGATAATGCTTGTAATAGCTGCCCATTTGGATTATGAGATCTGACAGATGGATATAAAGACAGCTTTCTTGAATGGAGACCTGACAGAAGAGGTGTATATGATACAACCTGAGGGGTTTATATCCACAGATGAGTCCAAGGTGTGCAAGCTTCAGAGATCCATTTATGGATTGAAGCAAGCTTCTCGGAGTTGGAACATGCATTTTGATAAGGTGGTCAAAATGTATGGCTTCGTTAAAAATGGAGAAGAGCCCTGCATCTATAAATAGGCAAATGGTCCAGTTGTGGTATTTCTTGTGTTGTACGTGGATGACATTCTCTTAATCAGAAATGATATCCCCACACTACAGGAAATAAAAGTTTGATTGTCAACGTAGTTCTCCATGAAGGACTAGGGTGAAGCATCCCACATCTTAGGGATGAAGATCTATAGAGATAGATCTAAAAGGATGCTTGGATTATCCCAGTCCACGTACATAGACACTGTACTGAAGAGGTTTAGCATGGAGAATTCCAAGAAGGGCTATCTACCGATAGGCCTGTGGAAAATTCAGTGCAGGGGTAAAATGATAATTTTAAAACTTTTTTAAAATTATAATTTTATAGTGAAAAAATATTAATTAATCTAATTAATTAATATAAATTTATCCTACACTAGGATCTAAATATGATATATAGCATGCATGCATTTAAATTTGAAATTCGAATTTGAACAATAAACACTTTATTGTAATGTGTTCAAAACACAATACCTTTGTGCGGGTAGTAGATCACCGTAATCTGATCTCCATCGGGAGAGTCTGATCATCACGATACAGCCACACAGCATGTCTGGCCTCTGTGGATCGTCCACATGAAGCTCCCGATCTGATCGACTCCTCACGAGTGCTAGCTCGTTGTAGAGCCCTTTTGATGGTCGATGCTGATCGAACTCCTTCGATCGATGTCTGTCGATTTTTTGGATGCTCTGGATCATCAACAGATGTGTTTGAGAAGATGTTGAAGATCTTCCTAAGATTTTATGGGCTCACGATACTCGTAGATCACTTTCTCACTTCTCGAACCCCAGGCTAAAACTCTAGGGAACTCATCGGAAACCTTGCACCCACTTTTCTTTCTTTTTCTCTTAGAAGGATATGGACTTCCTTCTCATGTACAAGACTTCTCACACCCCAGAATTTTTTTCCAAAAATCTTCTTCTTGCACGCCCCACTCTTCTCCTCCTTTTATAACAACGTCAAAAGTCTTATCCAAAAGAAAGGATAAAGATGAGTAATTGCACATTTGAATTCAAATCAAATTTTGAATTCAAATAGACACCAACTCATCCCTTATCACTAAAGACATGAGGCATGGCTTAAATTATGCATGGAGTGATTTCATGAGAATCCTTTTCTCATGTAATAAATGGGGCATAAAAAAAGGGATAAGGTGCAAAGATTGATTGCCCATTCAAATTCAAACTTTATTTTGAATTTGAATGGCCAACCAATCATCCTTATCCATTCATTTGGCACATTAAAGTGGGGCATGGAGAGGGCTTGGCGTGAGAAAATAATTCATGAGAAGTTCCTTCTCATGAATTCAAATGGGTGCAATGGAAGTGAGGTGGCGCATGGAGATTGGGTCAAGGTGGTTTAATTATTTAAACCAACCTAATTGAACCAAATAAGTTAGATCCAATTAGACTAATTTAAATTTAATTAAATTAAGCTTAATTAGGCTCAATAAAATCTTAATCAAATCAGGAATTGATTAAGCCCAACCCCTGATCAAATCAGGGACCAAACCATCTCGACGATTAGGTCAACTCTTAACCTAATCGTGTCAAACCCAACTGAATCCAATTCAATTGGACTTGATCCAAAAATAATTACTCAATCAAATTGAGTTAATTAGTGATCAAATACTAATTAAATCTCTCATAAATACTGAGTCCAAATCCGATGGGCAATCAGACATCAGAATTCATCGATATGTAACCTTGATCGAAAAATCCGAACCAGTGGTACTCTTGACCCCGGTACCCATAATGTGTGGAACTCATGATCAGAGAATCCTGATTCTCGATCACTGAGTTCCAAACATGTAAGATTCTACATCAGCCATCAGATCAGATAGGAATCTCTAATTTGTGTGATATTTATACCCATATTCCAATGGAGCAAATCTTGACAGCAAAAATAGCTCCGAAGTCGATCACGTTCAGTGCAGATGTACCCTTATATCTCATCTGTATGCCATACCAGTATCTCCACACTCATTGGTTAAGAGGACAACCAACCTATATAGCACACAACGACCTATGCTTGATAAACATTGTCATCCTTGGTAACAACGTATCATTTGGTCGCGAACAGATTTAAGGACTAAACGACAAATCCTCCTTTATCGAGTCTGAATAGTCCTAAGGACTTCACCACAATATAGGAGTTCATTAGAAGATAAAATATTCTATGATAAAAAATACCAAAATAATTTTTATTAATTCATAATTCATGTACAAATACAAAAATGAGCACAACCGTCAACAGACTGACAATTGGCTTTGAGACACTATTCCCAACAATCTCTCACTTGGCCTAAAGCCAATCGGTGCAATATCTAATACCCATCTTCGACTTGTAGTTGTCGAACTCCTTCACCGCAATGGCTTTAGTGAATGGGTCAGCCAGATTCTCCTTTCCGTCGATCTTCTGAAGATTGACGTCACCTCAATCCATAATTTTCTGGATGAGAAGGTAGCGGCGCAGAATATGCTTCGTCTGCTGGTGTGCCTTTGGTTCCTTCGCCTGAGCAATGGCTCCAGAGCTGTCACAGTAGAGCAGAACTGGACCAACAAGGGAGGGTGCTACTCCGAGCTCAGTGATGAATTTCTCAGCCACACCGCTTCTTTGGCAGCATCTGATGTAGCGACATACTCCGCCTCGCAAACTGAATCAGCCACTGTGTGCTGCTTGGAACTTTTCCAGCAGATAGCCCCACCATTAAGGGTAAAAATAAATCCCGACACACTTTTGCTGTCATCGTGATCAGACAGGAAACTAGAGTCTGTAAACCCTATAAGTCTCAAGTCCGATTCACCATAAACAAGCCACTGGTCCTTAGTATTTCTTAAATACTTCAGGATGGTTTTAACAACCTTCCAGTGATTCTCCCCTGGATCAGATTGGTATCTACTCACTACCCCTAGTGAGTATGCCACATCTGATCGTATACATGTCATGGCGTACATGATAGATCCCACTGTCGAAGCATATGAATCCTACCCATACGCTTTCTCTCTTGAGGTGTTGTCAGACAATCCCTCTTCGAGAGAGAAATTCCATGGCCTATCGGAAGATAGCCTTTCTTGAAATTCTCCATGCTAAACCTCTTCAGCATAGTATCAATGTACGTGGATTGAGATAAACCAAGTAACCTTTTAGATCTATCCCTATAGATCCTCATCCATAGGATGTACGAAGCTTCTCCCAGATCCTTCAAGGAGAACTATGACAACAGCCAAATCTTTATTCCCTGTAATGCGGGACATCATTTTCGATTAAGAGAATGTCATCCACATACAATACAAGAAATACTACTACTGGACCATTAGCTCACTTATAAATGCTTGGCTCTTCTCCATTCTTAACGAAGCCATACGTCTTGATCGTCTTATCAAAATGTATGTTCCAACTCCGTGATGCCTGCTTAAGTCCATAAATGGACCTCTGTAGCCTGCACACCTTAGACTCATATGTGGATGTGAATCCTTCAGGTTGTATCATATACACCTCTTCATCCAGCTCTCCATTTAGGAAAGCTGTCTTTACATCCATCTGCCAGATTTCATAGTCCAGTTGGGCAGCTATCGCAAGCATAATCCGAATGGATTTGAGCATTGCCACAGGAGAAAAATCTCGTCATAGTCTATACCATAATGTTGACGATATCCCTTGGCAACCAGATGGGCTTTATAGGTTTCACCTTTCCGTCTGCGCCTCTCATCCTCTTGAAGGCCCACTTACACCCTATAGATTTTACTCCTTCGGGTGGGTCAACCAATGTCCACACATCGTTGACCTTCATGGACTCCATTTTGGATTTCATGGCCTCCAACCATTTCTCAGAGTCGGGTCTCTGCATTGCATCCATGTGGTGATCGGATCCTCATCATTTTCATCAAGTTCGATAGGATCACCGTCCCGGACCAAGAAACCATAGTATCTATCCGGTTGACGTGGTACTCTATCAGATCGCCTTAAGGATGCTTGAACAATGGGCTCCGGATTTGATCTAACCAAATCGATTCAGGTTCAGCAACTTGTGTCAGTTTTTTCACTTGCCGAATTTCGTCAAGTTCAATCTTAGAGGCAACAGTCCCTTCACCAAGGAACTTCTTTTTCAAAAAGATTGCCTTAAGGCTGACAAACACTTTTTGCTCATCAGCTAGGTAAAAGTAATACCCTTTGGTCTCTTTTGGGCACCCTATAAAATTACACTTGTCAGACCTAGGTCCAAGCTTGTCTGTAATTAAACGTTTAACATAAACCGGACACCCCCAAACCCTAAGTTGCGAGAGTACTGGCTTACGTCCTATCCATATCTCATATAGAGTTTTGGTTACAGACTTACTCGGAATTCTATTTAGAAGGTAACAAGCTGATTCGAGTGCATATCCCCAGAGAGAGATCGACAGACCAGCAAACCCCATCATGGATCGAACCATATCCAACAAGGTCCGATTCCTCCTTTCAGATACACTATTATGTTGTGGTGTTCCAAGAGGAGTCCACTGAGAGAGAATCCCATTCTCTCCAAGATATGTCAGAAAATCATTGGAAAGGTATTCACCTCCTCGATCAGATCGAAGAGTTTTAATACACTTTTCAGTTTGTTTTTCTATCTCATTTTGAAATAGTTTGAACATTTCAAATAACTCCAATTTATGCTTCATTAAATAGACATACCCATACCTCGATAGGTCGTCTGTGAAGGTTATGAAGTAGAAATATCCACCTCTTGCACTTGAGCTCATAGGTCTACATACATCAGAATGTACCAAACCCAAGAGTTCATTGGCTCGCTCACCTTTTCCAGTAAAAGGTGATTTGGTCATTTTACCAAGAAGACAGGACTCACAGGTTGAAAGTGATTCACAATAACCTACTTCAAGAATTCTTTCTTGAGCCAACTTGTTTATCCTGTTCTTATTGATATGACCTAGCCTACAGTGCCAAAGGTAGACTTCTGACACATTATCTATTTAGGGTGTTTATCGGAGGTTTGAACCATATTAACAGGTTGTGATAGAAAGTAAATTCCATTATTAAGTTATCCAACAAACATTGTAACACCATTCAAAATGATATTGCAAATATTTTTTTTTTATTAAAAATTGATAACCGTTCATGGCCAAAAGGCCTACAAAATAATATTTAATAAAAAGCTTGGATAATAGTGATATTCACTCAGAATTATGTTTCGAGAATTGATTACAAGGTTCATGATTCCTAATGCTAGAACTGGAACTTTGCTTCCATCTCCAACGTTCAGGAATCTCTTGCCTTCATCAAATCTCCTACTGACCTGCAGATCCTGCATCGAATTGCAAATATGATAAGGGCTTCCGATATCCAATACCCAGGCAGTAGTATCACAAATAAAAAAGTTGCAAGGTGTTATCATATAAGTACCTTGCTTCTTCTTCGGCCTGTTCGGATCTAGGGAAGCAATGTATAGAGGATAGTTCCTCTTCCAGTGCCCCTGCTTCTTGCAAAAGAAGCACTCCGCCTGGCTCTGGTCGGGCTTGCGCTTCTTGGTTGACCTTGTGCAAACATCCCAGCATGCAGCTGCACCTTCTTATTCTTCTTCTTCTTGTTCTTCTTCTTTCCTTTCTTAAAGGGTCGACGATCAGAAGAAGACCCTCCCACAACATTCACCGACTCCTTATGGAGCTGGTGATCCTTCTCAAAGTTCTGCAGCAACCCCAACAAACCGTAGTAGTTCACTGCAGGCTTTGTCATCCAAAAATGAGTAAGGAAGGGGAGGAAGGACTTGGGCAATGAATTAAGGATCGCATCCTTACCGAGCTGCTCGTGCAGGGGAGAGCCCAGTTTAGTTAGGCACTCAATCATTTCGATCATGTACAGTACATGATCAGTGACTGAGGCTCCATCCCTCATCCGAGCATTAAAAATGGCACAACTAGTTTTATGCCTTTCAACATCGTCAGGCGTGCCAAAAGAGTCGTTCAATATTTGAAGCATCTCCTGTGGCTGGACGTTCTCGAACCTGCGACTGAACTCATCATTCATTGCCGCCAGTATAATGCACCGAATGGTGGTGCGGTCATTGAGCCACTTTTGATAAGTATCTCAGACCGTCCCTCTAACGTTCGGTGCTGGCTCCTCAGGTGCCAGATCCGTTACTACATGTTGGTGCAAAAATCCGCTTGCGCCGGAGAAGCTGGAGTCGGAGAAGTCACGGTCGCCGTCGGGACCTGCAAAGGAAGTCTAAACCGGAGGTGGGGTTGCTCCGGCAAGACCCTCCGATGCTCAAGTCAGTTCTCTGCCTCAACAAGAATGGAGTGCTCGAACGGAGAATTTAGCAGAGTTTTTAGATAAAAAGATGAGAGCTTATAGAATAACGTATCTGGGGTCCCCTTTTATAGGCGGAGGGGGCAGTAGTCTGATAGCGACATCCGTAACCGTCTGGCAGTGAGCTACCTAGGGTCAGGCAGAGTTTGCTCCGAAGAGTAATGGAGTGGACCCGTGGCTATCACCGGGGTGTGCCACGTGGAGTCAGTTACGGGGAGTGGAGCGACGTTCGCTGTCGTGACTCATCATGGAGTGGTGGGATCGCATAGGATCCGCCGCGGGGAGTGGAGCAGTGTTGTCCATTACTGTGATCTGCCAGGGAGTAATGGAGCCGCGTAGGGCCTGCCGCAGGGAGTGGGGCAGAATCGTGGCCGTTACTGTGGCCTGCCAGGGGGTCCAGACTTGTCGGCCGAAGTTCAGTTGGAGTCGGTAGTGAGGTCCGATATCCGTAGGAGTTTAGGCGAGGCCTACTGCAGTTGAAGTCAAAGGCGAAGCCCGGCTCCCGTAGGAGGTCGGGCAAGGCTTACCGGCGGCTGATGTTGAGGATGGAGCCCGGCTCCCGTAGGAGTCCGGGTGGAGTCTACTTGCGGTTGAAATTGTTGGCGGAGTCCGGCTCCCGTAAGAGTCCGGATGAAGTCTGTCTGTGGCCGTTGGAGTCGAGGATGAAGCCCGACTCCCGTAGGAGTCTGGGCGGAGTCTTCCTGCAATTAAAGTTAAAGGCGAAGTCCGCTCCCGTAGGAGGTCGGGCGGAGTCTTCCTGAATTGAAGTTAAAGGCGAAGTCCGACTCCCGTAGGAGACCGGACAAGGCTTACCGGTAGCCGATGTTGAGGATGGAGCCCGACTCCCGTAGGAGTCCGGGCGGAGTATACTTGCGGTTGAAATTGTTGGCGGAGTCTGGCTCCTGTAGGAGTCCGGACGAAGTCTGTCTACAGCCGTTGGAGCCGAGGACGAAGCCTGGCTCCCGTAGGAGTCCGGGCGGAGTCTTCCTGCAATTAAAGTTAAAGACGAAGTCCGACTCCCGTAGGAGTCCGGACAAGGCTTACCGGCAGCTGGTGTTGAGAACGGAGCCCGGCTCCCATAGGAGTCCGGGCGAAGTCTACTTGCGGTTGAAATTGTTGGCGGAGTCTGGCTCCCGTAGGAGTCCGGACGAAGTCTGTCTGCAGCCATTGGAGTCGAGGATGAAGTCCGACTCCCGTAGGAGTCCGGGTGGAGTCTTCCTGCAATTAAAGTTAAAGGCGAAGTCTGGCTCCCGTAGGAGTCCGGACAAGGCTTACCGACAGCTGGTGTCGAGGACGGAGCCCGGCTCCCGTAGGAGTCCGGGTGGAGTCTACTTGCGGTTGAAATTGTTGGTGGAGTTCGGCTCCCGTAGGAGTCCGGACGAAGTCTGTCTGCAGCCGTTGGAGTCAAGGATGAAGTCCGGCTCCCGTGGGAGTCCGGGCGGAGTCTTCCTGCAGTTAAAGTTAAAGGCGAAGTCTGGCTCCAGTAGGAGTCCGGACAAGGCTTACCGGCAGCTGGTGTTGAGGACGGAGCCCGACTCCCGTAGGAGTCCGGGCGGAGTCTACTTGCGGTTGAAATTGTTGGCGGAGTCCGGCTCCCGTAGGGGTCCGAACGAAGTCTGTCTGCGGCCGTTGACATTGGCAACGAAGCCCGGCTCCCGTAGGAGTCCGGGCGGACCTCCTGGAGCTGATTTGTTGGGGACTTCGGCTGTGGATATTTTATACCCAACACCAGTCCTCCTACTTCGAGTTTGAATTTCGAACGAAGAAAGTATAGAGAGAGATGGGCACAGCCGAAATCATCCCCTCGAATCCTGCGCACTGCCGCCCCCAGATATTTTGGCATTAAATGTGCGCGCGCTGGAGTCTTTTCGGATCGGGGTGACCTGAAGAGTCTTTTCGGAACTCCCACCGAAACGTGATCCCAAGCGTTGCGCTATAGAAATTTGCGAACGGTCAATCCTCGATAGCGGCGAGTGGGACACGTGGCATGCACCAGTTGGCCTAGGGACACCCGCCGCCATAACTGTGCTAAGATCCGTCGGCTATTTAAAGCCCCTACTCTTCCTTTGGGGCTCCATCCTACCGAAAGGACAGCATCTTTCTTTCGTCTGAGAGCCTAACTACTCAGCCACTTCCTCCGCACCAACCCTTGCCATCTTCAGCCCCTCGATTCTTCTCTAAGGGGTTCCCACGTCATGCCCTCCACTCTGGAGGCCATCCTCGAAGGGATGTATAGGGCCCGGAGGAAGGCGAGGAGGAGAACAGCGGCCGGTGAGTTCGTCGGTCATCAAGTGGCCGCTGAGGATTCCCGTCGCTTCAAAGGGGGCTCAAGGAAGAATTCCTTCAACAATAGGGGTTTAACAACGGAGGCCGCCGGTAAAGATATTCTGTCCGAGAATTTTGGAGTAGCAAGGCGGGATGATATCGGTCAAGAGGGCAGAGCTGTCGTCACAAGCTGTGGTGGGATCTTTGATGTCGTCGTGGCCGTGGGACCAGAAGCGGTCGACGTCGACGGTGGGGTAGTAGAACCTGTTGCGGGGACGGTGGGAGTAGCGCATGCCAACCTTGCCAGAGCATTTTGGACGGCGGCTACCACGGAGTATTCGATGATGACGCATATTTCTGGCGCCACCATTGCCTCCAGGGTGACTCCGGTTCTTCTTGAAACAGGTCTTCGTCGCCGCTGCCGTTGCCCTTACCGTCCCTGGGAATCTATCCCATTCTTTTCCCCCTGAGGTTGGGACTTCGGAGGTGGAACGAAACAAGGCGGGGCGAAAGCCGATGAGCCCATCACACGTACTGGACGATGCGGTTGGGAAGAGAAGTTTGCAGCTTGAAGTGGCCTCCGGTGCATCCTTTCCAAACCGTGTTCGCGAGACTTGCAATGATGTATACACATTTTTTTTTTTTTTGGCCCATCGGGTCTTGTAACGTACATCTTGTCAGTTGAAAAATGAAAAAGAGATTTTGTTACCTCGATCGCTGTCCGTTTTCCAATCGTAGCTGTCATAGTCCGTTGCCTTCCTTTTTCCTTTTCGCTCGGAGTTTTTCTTCGCTGAAGTCAAGACGAAGTTCGGCTCCCGTGGGAGTCCGGACGGAACCCTCCTGTGATTGGAGTCACGGGCGGAGCCCGGCTCCCGTAGGAGTCCGAGCGGAGTTCCTTGCAATCAAAATCAGATGCGAAGTTCGACTCCCGTAGGAGTCCGGACGGAACCCTCCTGTGATTGGAGTCACGGGCGGAGCCCGGCTCCCGTAGGAGTCCGGGAGGAGTTCCTTGCAATCAAAATCAGATGCGAAGTTCGGCTCCCGTAGGAGTCCAGGCAGAGTCTGTCTGCAGCCGTTGGAGTCGAGGATGAAGCCCGGCTCCCGTAGGAGTATGGGTGGAGTCTTTCTGCAATCAAAGTTAAAGGCGAAGTCCGGCTCCCGTAGGAGTCCGGACGAATCTTATCGACGGTTGACGTTGGCGACAAAGCCCGGCTCCCGTAGGAGTCTGGGCGAAGTCCCCCTTGGGGTCGGAGTCGTAGGCGGAGCCCATCTCCCGTGGGAGTTCGGGCAGAGTCCGCAAGGGCTAATCCTGTTGAGAACTTCGACCGTGGGTATTTTGTACCCAACACTCTCCCCATCCGGTCTAAATGGAACTGGGCTTTCGACTTTGCTCAAGTTAGGGCGAGGTTCTCCTCCTGTCCCTAACAGGACTGTGGGGGCTCATATGGGCGTTGTAGGGCCTCTCCCCCCATCCGGTCTAAATGGAACCGGGCCTTCGACTTTGCTCAAGTTAGGGCGAGGTTCACCTCCTGTCCCTAACAGGGCTGTGGGGGCTCATATGGGTGTTGTAGGGCCTCTCCCTCCATCCGATCTAAATGGAACCGGGCCTTCGACTTTGCTCAAGTTAGGGCGAGGTTCTCCTCCTGTCCCTAACAGGGCTGTGGGGGCTCATATGGGCGTTGTAGGGCCTCTCCCCCCATCCGATCTAAATGGAACCGGGCCTTCGACTTTGCTCAAGTTAGGGCGAGGTTCTCCTCCTGTCTCTAACAGGACTGTGGGGGCTCATATGGGCGTTGTAGGGCCTCTCCCCCCATCCGTCTAAATGGAACCGGGCCTTCGACTTTGTCGGGATGACGTTTCTCTTTCGCTTCTGACACAGTTTGTGCGAATTGTTTAAAGACGTGCAGGTATGCAACCTTCAATTAAAATGAAGTTATTGGTAGTACATCCGTAAGTTTTTCGAGTTCCACGGTCGCGGGAGGTCGGCTCCTCCGAGTTCCTTAAGATAATAAGTTCCTGGCCGGACTACTTCTTTGACTTCATACGGTCCTTCCCAGTTTGGGGCGAGTTTCCCCCGATCCTGAGGTTGCGAGACAGCAGCTCGTCGAAGTACTAGATCTCCTGCTTTAAAGGTTTTGTTCTTGACTCGGGTATTGTAATATCGAGCAACTTTCTGTCTGTAGGCTGTCATTCGAACCTGAGCTATCTCCCATTTTTCTTCCAGCAAGTCGAGGTTGGCTCTAAGACCTTGCGAACTTTGATGTTCGTCGAACGCCACGACTCGTGCTGACGAAAGTTTAAGCTCGATTGGGATGACAGCTTCCGTACCGAAGGTTAAAGCGAAAGGGGTCTCCCCCGTAGGTAGCCTCTGAGTAGTTCGATACGCCCACAACACATGATAAAGTTCGTCCGCCCAAGTTTCCTTCGCTTTTTCAAGCCTTATCTTAATCCCCTGCAAAAGGATTCTGTTGGTCACCTCAGCTTCGCCGTTCGCCTGGGGATGGGCTACTGATGTGAAGTTGTGGGAGATGTTTAGATCTTCACAGAATTCGATGAATTTTGCTCCCGTAAATTATCGTCCATTATCAGTGATTAGGGTTCTAGGCAGACCGAACCTACAAACGATCGACTTCCAGACGAAATCTTGTACTTTTGCTTCTATGATTTTCGCCAGTGGTTCGGCTTCAACCCATTTGGTGAAGTAGTCGATCGCTACAAGAAGAAACTTCCTTTGCCCAGACGCCATGGGAAAAGGGCCAAGGATATCCATCCCCCATTGCGCGAAAGGCCATGGGGCACTCAAGGGTGTGAGCTCGGTGGCGGGCTGTCTCTGGATGTTGGCGTATCTCTGGCACCGATCACACCTTTTGACGTATTCAACAGAATCATGATGCATCGTTGGCCAGTAATATCCTTGGCGGAGCAGCTTGTGGGATAAAGATCTAGCCCCAAGTAGTTTCCGCAAACTCCTTCATGCACTTCCCACAAAGCGTAGTCAGCTTCCGAGGGCCGGAGATATTTTAAGAGGGGTAAAGAGTATGATCTCTTGTACAGTTTGCCCTCATAAAGGAGGTATCTCGAGGCTTGATTTCGGAGCTTCCGAGCTTCTTTTGCATCCTGGGGGAGGACTCCATCTCTGAGATAGATTATCAGTGGGTCGATCCAGCTGGGTTCGTGGTCGATCTCCATCACGGGCCGTGACTCCTCTGTATTCGGGTGCTTCAGAACTTCAAAGAGAACACCTTTGGGCAATTCGATCGGAGCCAATGTTGCCAGCTTGGAGAGAAGGTCGGCTCTGGTATTCTCCATCCTTGGAATCTGTCTAATGTTGAAGCTGCCAAAGGCGGGAGTAAGTTCATTTACCTTCTCAAGGTATTTGGCCATACTGTCTTCCCGCGCTTCATAACTCCCACTGACTTGCCCCACCACCAGTTGAGAGTCACTGTGCACCCGGAGCTGACTTATTCCCAGCTCTCTGGCGATCCTTAGTCTTGCGATCAGAGCTTCATATTCCGCTCCATTGTTTGTTGCGGGGAACTCGAAACGCAGAGCGTACTCAGCTATGACTCCCTCCGGACTGACCAAGATCAGGCCTGCACCTGCGCCCGACATGTTGGAAGATCCGTTCACATAGAGGGTCCAAAAGCGATCGGAGGGATTGGCCTCTTCGTTGGAGGAGTTCGGTTGAGACTTCAGGTCGTCAACTTTGCTTTGCTCAGGTTCGACCTCCTCTGGGATGGTGCACTCTACTATGAAATCTGCCAATATTTGGGCCTTTACTGCTGGTCTAGGTCTGTAGTTGATGTCGAATTCCATGAGCTCGATTGCCCATTTTGCCATTCTTCCGGAGGTGTCAGCCTGGTGTAAAACTGCCTTGATCGGTTGATCGGTGAGTAGCGTCACGGTGTGCCCTTGAAAGTAGGGTCGGAGCCTCCGAGCTGCAATCAACAAGACGTAGGTCAGTTTTTCTAATTTGGTGTACCTGGTCTCGGCGTCCCTCAGTGCGTGGCTAATGTAGTAGACTGGTCACTGGACTTTCGCTTCTTCTTTGACAAGGACGGCCGCGAGGGCCATGGGAGAGACCGCTAGGTATAAAAATAGTTCCTCCCCAGGTTCAGGCTTTGCCAACAGTGGGGGCGAGCTAAGGTAGCTTCTTAACTCTTCGAATGCCTGTTGGCACTCAGAGGTCCAACAAAAGTTCTTCGACTGCCTGAGGGTTTGAAAGAAGGGCAAGCACCGTTCGGCCGACCTTGCATGAAGCGATTAAGAGCCGCTATCCTCCCTGTGAGGCGCTGAACCTCTTTGATCGACTTTGGGACGGTCATCTCCTGTATGGCGCAAATTTTCTCTGGATTGGCCTCAATCCCGCGCCCTGATACCATGAAGCCCAAGAACTTTCCTGAGGTTACTCCGAAAGCGCATTTAGTTGGGTTCAGCTTCATTTTATACTTTCGGAGAGCGTCAAAGGTCTCCTCGAGGTTGGCGACATGATTTCTGGAAGACTTGCTTTTTACGAGCATATCGTCCACATAGACCTCCATGTTTCGGCCGATCTGCTCCTTAAAGATTTTGTTCACCAACCGTTGGTAGGTTGCACCCGCATTCTTGAGGCCGAAAGGCATGACCCTGTAACAGTAAAGGCCGCGATTAGTGATGAAAGCTGTCTTTTCTTCATCTTCAGACGCCATTCTAATTTGATTATAGCCGGAGAACACGTCCATAAAGGTGAGGAGCTCATGGCCTGAGGTCGCATCCACCAGTTGGTCGATTCTGAGAAGGGGGTAGCTATCCTTTGGACAAGCCTTATTCAGCTTTTTGAAGTCTATGCACATCCTCCACTTGCCGTTTGCTTTTTTGACCAGAACAACATTGGAAATCCAATCAGGATAATTGACTTCCTTAATGAATCCGCCTTGAGGAGCTTATCCACTTCCTCGGCTATCGCCTTCTACCTCTCCGAGGCATGAATCCGGATTTTTTCTTTCATCGATCGATGCTTTGGATCGACGGCCAGATGATGCTCCATGACTTCTGTGTCAATCCCCGGCATGTCTGCTGGAACCCAAGCAAAAACATCCGCATTCCTCCGTAGAAAGTCAATAAGACGCGTCCGCATCTCCTCCCCCAGGTTGGAGCCGATTAGCGCCACATGCTCCGCGTTCCCATCATTCAAAGGGATTGGTACCAGATCTTCGATTGGGCCGCCCCTTTCTTCGGTGAGATCATCGCGAGCATCTAGTCCATCGACGGGACAGGGGTCAGCCTGATCGCTTCTTTGCAAAGCGATGTTGTAGCAGTGTCTGGCCAGGGCCTGGTCTCCCCGGACTTCTCCGATCCCCTGGTTGGTGGGGAACTTCAACTTCAAATGGTAGGTCGAAACGACAGCTCGGAGGGCATTGAGGCCGGGTCGGCCAAGGATTGCATTGTAGGCGGATGGCGCCTTCACCATCAAAAAATTCACTAGAGCCCTGGATTGCTTTGGGTATTGACCCGCGGTCACAATCAAAGCTATCATTCCTTCCGTCGGAACGGCATCACCGGTAAACCCCACCAGGGGGAGCAAATCGGCCTCAGATGACCGCCAAGAGTAGACATTCTTGAAAAGGCATCGTAGAACAAGATGTCGGCCGAACTTTCGTTGTCGACAAGAATGCGACGGACGTCGTAATTTGCTATATTCAAGGAAACTACGACCGCATCGTTATGAGGGAATTGGACTCCCTGGGTGTCTTCTTCGGTAAAGGCTATGGGTTCTTCAATTTTTTGCCGCTTGGGGGATACAGATGGTATGTTGGTTGCCTTCCGCTGGGATCCCCCGGAAATGGTGTTGATGGAATCCGATAGAGGCCGATCGTCCGGCCACTCCTTGTCGGCGACCATAGCCGGAGGTAGTTGTGCGAAGGCCTCGCGAGAAGACATCAGATGAGGAAAGGAGGAGTGGGTACCGGATAAGATGATCGGAGGTGGATCCACTGAGCGCTCCTTTAAGAATAAGGGTACTGCGAAGGCACGCCCCCTTCCTCTAGCTCCAATCCTGTTGGTGCAAAAATCTGCTTGCGCTGGAGAAGCTGGAGTCGAAAAGTCGCGTTTGCCGTCGGGACTTGCAAAGGAAGTCTAAACCGGAGGTGGGGTTGCTCCGGCAAGACCCTCCGACGCTCAAGTCAGTTCTCTGCCTCAACAAGAATGGAGTGCTCGAACGGAGAATTTAGCAGAGTTTTTAGATAAAAAGAGAGAGCTTATAGAATAACGTATCTGGGGTCCCCTTTTATAGGCGGAGGGGGCAGTAGTCTGATAGCGACATCCGTAACCTTCTGGCAGTGAGCTGCCCAGGGTCAGGTGGAGTTTGCTGTGAAGAGTAGTGGAGTGGACCCGTGGCTATCACCGGGGTGTGCCACGTGGAGTCAGTTACGGGGAGTGGAGCGACGTTCGCTGTCGTGACTCGTCATGGAGTGTGGGATCGCATAGGATCCCCGCGGGGAGTGGAGCAGTGTTGTCCATTATTGTGATCTGCCAGGGAGTAATGGAGCCACGTAGGGCCCGCCGCAGGGAGTGGGGCAGAATCGTGGCCGTTACTGTGGCCTGCCAGGGGGTCCAGACTTGTCGGCCGAAGTTCGGTTGGAGTCGGTAGTGAGGTCCGGTATCCGTAGGAGTTTAGGCAAGGCCTACCTGCAGTTGAAGTCAAAGGCGAAGCCCGGCTCCCGTAGGAGGCCGAGCAAGGCTTACCGGCGGCTGATGTTGAGGACGGAGCCCGGCTCTCGTAGGAGTCCGGGCGGAGTCTACTTGCGGTTGAAATTGTTGGCGGAGTCCGGCTCCGTAAGAGTCCGGACGAAGTCTGTCTGCAGCCGTTGGAGTCGAGGATGAAGCCCGGCTCCCGTAGGAGTCCGGGCGGAGTCTTCCTGCAATTAAAGTTAAAGGCGAAGTCCGGCTCCCGTAGGAGGTCGGGCGGAGTCTTCCTGCAATTGAAGTTAAAGGCGAAGTCCGGCTCCCATAGGAGACCGGACAAGGCTTACCGGCAGCCGATGTTGAGGATGGAGCCCGACTCCCGTAGGAGTCCGGACGGAGTCTACTTGCGGTTAAAATTGTTGGCGGAGTCTGGCTCCCGTAGGAGTTCGGACGAAGTCTGTCTGCAGCCATTGGAGCCGAGGACGAAGCCTGGCTCCCGTAGGAGTCCGGATGGAGTCTTCCTGCAATTAAAGTTAAAGGCGAAGTCCGGCTCCCGTAGGAGTCCGGACAAGGCTTACCGGTAGCTGGTGTTGAGAACGGAGCCGGCTCCCGTAGGAGTCCGGGTGGAGTCTACTTGCGGTTAAATTGTTGGTGGAGTCCGGCTCCCGTAGGAGTCCGGACGAAGTCTGTCTGCAGCCGTTGGAGTCGAGGATGAAGTCCGGCTCCCGTAGGAGTCCGGGCGGAGTCTTCCTGCAATTAAAGTTAAAGGCGAAGTCCGGCTCCCGTAGGAGTCCGGACAAGGCTTACCGACAGCTGGTGTCGAGGACGGAGCCCGGCTCCCGTAGGAGTTCGGGCGGAGTCTACTTGCGGTTGAAATTGTTGACGGAGTCTGGCTCCGTAGGAGTCCGGACGAAGTCTGTCTGCAGCCATTGGAGTCGAGGACGAAGTCCGGCTCCCGTGGGAGTCCGGGCGGAGTCTTCCTGCAGTTAAAGTTAAAGGCAAAGTCCGGCTCCCGTAGGAGTCCGGACAAGGCTTACCGACAGCTGGTGTTGAGGACGGAGCCCGGCTCCCGTTGGAGTCCGGGCGGAGTCTACTTGCGGTTGAAATTGTTGGCGGAGTCTGGCTCCTGTAGGGGTCCGGACGAAGTCTGTCTGCGGCCGTTGGCATTGGCGACGAAGCCCGGCTCCCGTAGGAGTCCGGGCGGACCTCCTGGAGCTGATCCTGTTGGGGACTTCGGCTGTGGATATTTTATACCCAACACTACATAAAGGATCTGCTCATGCTCAAGGATGATTTTTAATTTTCGATACCAGCTATCGAAATTAGGTCTCATGAGCTTGTCATTATCTAATAATGACCGGAGGGATAGGGTAGTGGCCATAGCTATATAAAAGAAAATCAGACCTCTATTAGTACATAAATTATAAATACTAAAGACTTAGACTTTAGTCTAAAATTTCTCCCAGTATTTTTACGAACTGGTAGCCTCAACCTCCAATTCGAGGAATTACTTTAATTCCTTAGTGGGTACTAGAATCTACATAGACTACACACGAGCCCAACTTTGGTTGGTCAACCCATGTGCATCTATGGGTAGGTTCATAACTAGCTATTTCTCTAAACAACTTCTAGTAATTGATTTTGCCCCAGAACCTAATCAGTAGGCTTTGGCCTCCACTGAAAAGATCTGGTTAGGTCCAACCATTAACATGATTTGATTTAGTGAATAGGACCAATAAATGATCAGGCCCGACTTTGGCCGGCCAACCTGACCACCATCAGAAAGACTCAAATCAAATTATCATATTATGAATGATAATTCCATTAAGCAATAAGCACCAGGCCTTTGGGCCTCCAATGATTATTAAACTAGTGGACTCATTATCACTCACTTAATGGGAGGCTATGACTTAGTTATCAATATAACTTAATCATTTTTAGGGACCTAATAATTTTTGAAAATTTTATTAAAGGATAGATGAGAAGAAAATATCCAGTCAATTTCAATCCTCCCACTGACTTCACCAAGTCAGATTAAAAAAAGGATTTAATTAAAGCTGGCATTAGGAGCACCTAAATCAGTCAAACTGATTTACCTAATGACATGGGTGAGCCCTAATCACCAAGTGATCTAATCAAAATCTAATTCACCAGATTGCCAGGTAAGTGAGATCAGTGGTGGGGATAAGCCATTAACTCATCAGAGATCGAATCACTGCGAGTAGCTCCTGCTTAAAAATCACTAGTCAAAATGCCAAACTTACCTTAGACACCAACCGGTTCATTAGTTTTAATTTGATCAACTTATTAAATAGGGTTCCACCGCATAGCCATGAATTAAGTCCATCTTGGTCTAGTTAAAGACATGGACCCATTTAACTACAACTATTGGAGTTGAGTCTAGAGTATCCTTGACCTAATCTAATTCAACTTTTGATTAGATTTGACCAATTACTCTAATTTAGTCCATTTCTTTAAGCTAACCTTAGGTCTAACCCAATTATGGACCTAATCCATCTAACCCATTGACCCACAAGTTTATGCAATTATCTTAGGTCTTAATTCACAATTCTAGACCTACTAGACAACACTTAATTCTTTTAATTAAGTATTTGGACTGATGGATCAGGGTTTGGCATTTCAAAAATAATTTTTAAATTTGAAATATTTTATTTTCTGTTCACCAAATATGTTGACTCATTTCACAAATAGATCAGCACATTTCATAAATAGCAATCCTATTGCTAATTACATAACAGAAAATAACTCAATCAAAATAAATCATGAATATTCCTTTAGATCTAATCTAACACATTCATGATAAATTTCACAATTGAACCTTTACAATTAATTTTTTTCGCTGCTTTATCTGCATGGGATATAATTGCAGTGGCACCCCTACCGCCATAGGAGACCCCATCGAATGGGAGGAGAGGACCTTTAAACCCTGCTTTTCTCCTATGACCGGACGGTCATGGCAACCAACCCAATTCGATTACTTGCTACTTGGATCAAGTATATCTAAATATACCAATTTTAAAATTTAAATTTCAAATTTCAAATTTTGAATTTTAAATTTCAAACAAATTTCAAATTTCAAACTTTTGAATTTCAAATTTTGAATTTTAAAATTTGAATTTCAAATTTGAAATTTCAACCAAATTTCAAATTTCAAATTTTAAATTTTAAATTTTAAATTTTTGAATTTTGAATTTCAAATTTCAAATTTTGAATTTCAAATTTTTGAATTTTGAATTTCGAACAACTTTCAAAATTCAAAATTCAAATTTTGAATTTCAAATTTTAAATTTAAACTTTTAGATTATAACTTAATCTATGCATGCAAATATATATATCATATCTAAGAACTCGCTCTGATATCATTTATGGAAAATTCAGTGCAGGGGTAAAATGATAATTTTAAAACTTTCAAAATTATGATTTTATAGTAGAAAAATATTAATTAATCTAATTAATTAATATAAATTTATCCTACACTAGGATCTAAATATGATATATAGCATGCATGCATTTAAATTTGAAATTCAAATTTGAACAATAAACACTTTATTGTAATGTGTTTAGAACACAATACCTTTGTGCGGGTAGTAGATCACCATAATTTGATCACCGTCGGAAGAGTTGATCATTGTGATACAGCCACACAGCATGTCTGACCTCTGTGGATCATCCACACAAAGCTCTCGGTCTGATCGACTCCTCACAAGTGCTAGCTCGTTGTAGAGCCTTTTTGATGGCTGATGCTGATCGAACTCCTTCGATCGATGTCTGTCGATTCTTTGGATGCTTCAGATCATCAACAGACATGCTTGAGAGGATGTTGAAGATCTTTCTAAGATTTTGTGGGCTCACGACACTCGTAGCTCACTTTCTCACTTCCCAAACCCCAGGCTAAAACTCTAGGAAACTCACCGAAAACCTTGCACCCACTTTTCTTTCTTTTCTTTCTTTTTCTCTTGGAAGGATATGGACTTCCTTCTCACTCACAAGACTTCTCACGCCCCAGAATTTTTCTCCAAAAATCTTTTTCTTGCACGCCCCACTCTTCTCCTCCTTTTATAACAATGTCAAAAGTTTTATCCAAAAGAAAGGATAAAGATGAGTAATTGCACATTTGAATTCAAATCAAATTTTGAATTCAAATGGATACCAACTCATCCCTTATCCACTAAAGGTGTGAGGCATGGCTTAAATTGTGCATGGAGTGATTTCATGAGAAACTTTTTCTCATGTAATAAATGGGGCGTAAAAAAAGGGATAAGGTGCAAAGATTGATTGCCCATTCAAATTCAAACTTTATTTTGAATTTGAATGGCCAACCAATCATTCTTATCCATTCATTTGGCACATTAAAGTGGGGTGTGGAGAGGGCTTGGTGTGAGAAAATAATTCATGAGAAGTTTCTTCTCATAAATTCAAATGGGTGCAATGGAAGTGAGGTGGCGCATGGAGATTGGGTCAAGGTGGTTTAATTATTTAAACCAACCTAATTTAACCAAATAAGTTAGGTCCATTTAGACTAATTTAAACCCAATTAAATTAGTCTTAATTAGGTTCAATAAAATTTAATCAAATCAGGAATTGATTAAGCCCAACCCCTGATCAAATCAGGGACCAAACCATCTCGACGATTAGGTCAACTCTTAACCTAATCGGGTCAAACCCAACTGAATCCAATTCAATTGGACTTGATCTAAAAATAATTACTCAATTAAATTAAGTTAATTAGCAATAAATAACTAATTAAACTTCTCATAAATATTGAGTCCAAATCCGATGGGCAATCAGGCATCAGAATTCATCGATATGTAACCCTGATCGAAAAATCCCAACCAGTGGGACTCTTGACCCCGATACCCATAATGTGTGGAACTCATGATCAGAGAATCCTGATTCTTGATCACTGAGTCCCAAATATGTAGGGTTCTACATCAGCCATCAGATCAGATAGGAACCTCTAATGTGTGTGACCCCACAGGTTCGAACCTAAGCCGGTAGCACAAGAATCAATTCCTGTACTAATCGAAGTGACCATCTAGCAATGGTACCCGACGTTCGGATAGGTCAAAGAGTCGCAATCACAACACTCAAAACCTACATGAATATGGTTACTGTATAATTCATCCTTTTGACCCCTGTGTTTAGGATGACTCAGGGTATAACTGTCAATCCTGATCAGATCATCCGAATCGTGCTCAACTCAAACAGTCCTGTGACTCCTCACAAGGACTACCCTGGTCAAAGTTTTGCTAAATTGAAACACGACTGTACACAGCTCCTAAACTAGAGTGGTCAATCCCATCTTGACACACGCACCGACAAGTCAAGTACTTGACTACACCCAGCAGCTTTCCGTCACTGAATTAAAAATTCAGGTAGTCCAGTGCCTAAGTGCAGTGAGTTGCTTGCAAGTCACCGTGGTGGTCTCAGGTCGGAGGGATATTTATACCCATATTCCATTGGAGTAAATCTTGACAGCAAAAATAGCTCCGAAGTCAATCACGTTCAGTGCAGATGTACCCTTATATCTCATCTGTATGCCATACCAGTGTCTCCACACTCATTGGTTAAGAGGACAACCAACCTATATAGCACACAACAACCTATGCTTGATAAACATTGTCATCCTTAGTAACAATGTATCATTTGGTCGCGAACAGATTTAAGGACTAAACGATAAATCCTCCTTTGTCGAGTCTAAATAGTCCTAAGGACTTCACCACAACATAGGAGTTCATTAGAAGATAAAATATTTTGTGATGAAAAATGCCAAAATAATTTTTATTAATTCATAATTCATGTACAAATATAAAAATGAGCACAACCGTCAACAGATTGATGATTGGCTTTGGGATACTATTTCCAACAAGACCATGGAATTTTTCTCTCTAAGAAGGATTGTTTGACCACTCCTGAAGAGAGAGAGCGTATGATTAGAGTCCCATATGCTTCGACTGTGGGATCTATCATGTACGCCATGACATGTACAAGGCCAGATGTGGCATACTCACAAGGAGTAGTGAGTAGATACCTTTTCTGAGAAAACCACTGGAAAGTGATTAAAGCCATCCTTAAGTATTTGGGAAATACTAAAGACCAATGGTTGGTTTATGGCGAGTCAGATCTAAAACTTGTGGGGTTTATAGACTCCAGCTTTCAATCTGACCATGATGACAGTAGAAGCATGTCGGGTTATATCTTTACTCTGAATGGTGGAGCCATCTGCTGGAAGAGTTCCAAGCAGCATACTGTGGTAGACTCTGTTTGCGAGGTGGAGTACATCGCAGCATCGGATGCCGCGAAGAAAGCTGTGTGGCTGAGAAAATTCATCACCGAGCTCGGAGTAGCACCCTCCCTCGATGGTCTGGTCCTGCTCTACTGTGACAGCATTGATGCCATTGCTTAGGTGAAGGAACCCAAAGCACACCAATGGACGAAGCACATTTTGCATCGCTTCCACCTGATCTGGGAGATCGTGGATCGACGTGACGTCGATCTTCAGAAGATTGATGGAAAGGAGAACCTGACCGACCCCTTCACTAAAGTCCTGGCGATAAAGGAGTTCGACAACCACAAGTCGAAGATTGGTATTAGATACTATGCCGAGTGGCTTTAGAACAAGTGGGAGTTGTTAGAAAATATATCCCAAAAATCAATCGTCAATCTGTTGACGGTTGAGCAACCTTATATTGTAATTGATTTGTTAATAAATAAAATATATTTTTAATATTTTCATCATAAATTTTTATCTTCTAATGAACTTCACTATTGTGATGAAATCCTTAGGACTATTTAGGTTTGATAAAGAGAGGATTTATCGATTAGTCCTTAAAACTATTCACATCCAAATGATAGGTTGTTAATAAGGATGACAGCTTCTATCGAGCATAGGTCGCTGTAGGCCATATGGGTTGGTTGTCCTCTTAACCAAAGAGTGTAGAAACACTGGTATGGCATATAGGTGAGATATAAGGGTACATCATCATTGAACGTGACCAACTCCAGAGCATTCTACTATCGAGAATGTCTCTGATGGGATATAGGTATAAGTATCCTTTAGACCTGAGATTGCCTCAGTGACTTGCAAGCAACTCACTGTGCTTTGGTATGGACTAACTGAATTTTTAATTGATAGAAGGCTTCTGGGCACAGTCAAGTACTTGCGAAGTCAGTGTGTGATCAAGATGGGATTGACCACTCCAAGAGTTGGAGAAGAATGAGTCGCTGTATTTCAATTTAGCAAAACTTTGGCCAGGATAATCCATCAGATGGATTTGATATTTTGAAATACAATGTGGATAACCTGATCAGAGTTAATAGTTGAACTCTGAGATGTCCTATGAGTATTTTGGTCAAGGGGATGAATTATATGGAAACTATATCCGCATGGGTTCTAAAAATGTTGTTCTACACATTCGACCTATCCGACCGTCGGGTACCATTGCTAGATGGTCACTTCGATTGGTACAAAAATTTATTTCTATACTACTGATTTAGGTTCAGACCTATGAGGTCACACACATTAGAGTTCACGATCTGATCGGATGGTTGATCAATGATTATGAATCATTCTAGGGTTAAACGATCAATACGATTGACATTTAACCTAGTGCAAGTGTTGCAAGAGGATCGATTAGCAATTTGATTGTTAATTGACTTAATTTAATTAAGTCAATGGGCTGAGATTAAGTTTAATTAAATATAATTTAATTAGATTTGGTTTGGGCTTGATTGGATCAAGTCCAATTGGTTTATTGGATAAGCCAAGTGCAAGGAAAAACTAGTCCTAGTTCAATTAGGACTTGGGTCAACCTAATTTTTAATTTGATTAAAAAATTAAATCAGATTTAAATATAATTTAATATGATTAAATTAAGTTCTTAATTAGATTAAAAACTATTTTAATTAGGTTGATTTGATTTTGATTTGATTTGGTTTGAGAAATCAAATTTGAACAAGTCATAGATTGAACCCTAGTAAGATTAGGATTCCACCTTGCGCCACCTTTGCCCCCCACGCCCACTCTCTCTTATTTTGTGCAAAAAAATCTTCTCTCCCAGGCCTTCACACATGTCTAAAGCTTTTCACTCTTTCTCTCTTACATGGAATGCGGTTGTGGACTAAGTCAAAGTAGGAATTAATTTGGATTTCAAATTCTATGAGATAGAATTTTAGAAAACCAAAACTCTTTCCTTATGGCACTGATTTTACCCATATTTTTTTTGAGATTTTTACAAATTTTATGGCACATATTGTGTACCCTTTTTGGGTTGTCCATGGTAGAAAAAGAAGGAGGGGGCCCCAAGAGTTGGGCACCCCTTGTCTTGCCCTGTTTGGATTTTCCTTAACTAGATATTTGACCTAGACAAGGATTCTTCATATCTCTTTATTTAAGATGAATTTCTTCTTGAAAATTTTGTGAATTATAGAGCATTGAGAGACCTTTGGGGCATGTGAAAATTAGAGAGAAAGAGTGTTAGGGCATGGAGATATAATAGACACAAAACTAAGTGTCTGGATTAGAGCAAAGAGAAGAAGAAGAGGGTCTTCTTCTAGGGTTGCTGAGTTCACCTCTTTTCTTTTTCCATCTATGAGTTTTCTAAGAGTGTCTCACATTTAAAACTTTTTATCCTACTTCTCATCTTTGGAAGAGTCCAAATCAAGAAGAAGGAGGCATCTGATCGACCATCGAAGAAGGATCAATACAGTACTAGCATACTGTGCTGATTTTCTGGATCAGCACTTCTGATCGTGATTTGTGAGCTCATGTGGATGACTCCTAGAGGCCAGACACATGTGCTGCTCACAATATCATCCTCAAATTTTGATCAATAAAGTTAGAATGTCTAACTTGCAAGGTAATAGATCTGATCTATTATATTTTATATACATTAGATGTAGTATAGAAACATGTTGATATGATCAACATGTAGTTCTTGCTCTTTATTTTTTAATTTTTAATTTAATATTATATAATAATCATATAATAAGATCTTAGATCTAGAGAATCTCTGATTTTATAAGATAAATTTTGATTTATTTTAGTCTTCCACTGTTTAATCTTGAAAAAGTTTCAAGATCTAACCCTGAAACCTTAGATCTGGTTCCTTCACATTGTATATCTTACTACCAGATAGAATTGAACTAAATCATACAATAAAGTGATTAGGCTTGAAATTAGCAATCGAGCTTATGAAGTGTCAATTGGATTTAGAGAAACTCAATTGGGTTCAAGGTAACCTTGCTAGCACATGGTTGGATCCAATTCTTCTTTTCATTTGAATTTCTAATTTGATAAGATAATTCAAACTTAATTATCTGCTAATAACCTACATAAATTAAATTTATTAGACTCTAATTATTGGGTGTCTAAGATTATGGATCAATTGAATTAAGATGCAAGTCCCTAATTAATATTCCTTGATAGTTATTATGAGGCACCATCTTGATTGGATCAAGTTGGGTGTGTCCTATGATTAGAGGGCCTTTTAATCTGATATGGGATGTCCCTTGAGTACAAAAGAGAATATGTTTAATGGATGCAAGGGCTCCAATAGTTGGTGCTAATAGGATTCCTAATGTAAGTTGAATAACTTAAGTTATTAAGAAACCTAATACAAGTAGGACTTGTATTATGAGATTGAATAAGATTCAATCATCATACTTATTTAAAGAAACTTCTTCTAAGGTCTCTAGAGCATCCAACCAGTAGCCACCCATGCCCTATAGAAGTCCCACATGCCCTCTCTTCCTCCCTCCTTCTCTTCTCCTTGGGCATCCTCACGCCATAGCACTTGGGGCGTCCCAAGTTCATCCTCATGCCCAAGGCTGTTGGGCATCCCATATATTACTGGTTGCTAGTATTTTGTAGTAGCACAAAGCAAGGAAGAAAGGCAAGAGAAGAAGAGAAGAAGAAGTCAAAGAAAGAGATCAAGTATTGATCGCGATCCAGGCTTTGTTCAGATTCAGTAGGCTAAATTTTCTTAGAAAAAAAAAATTCAATTTGAAGAGGGCTATTCTAAGCTGATCCCTAGTAGATACCCATAGAGGTCAGATATTTGTGTGACTAGAAGAAAATCTCTTCTTTTCTAGATCTAGATTCGAAGAAAAGGCTTGCAAAAAAGGTATGCAATTTGATTACAATCTGAATTTCAGCATATGTCAATTTCAGTATATGAATTAGATCCTTTTGGTTTTATATTTTTATGCAAGCATAATTCAGATTAAAATTATTTTAATCTC
The DNA here is from genome assembly GCF_000442705.2 of Elaeis guineensis. Classification (NCBI taxonomy): domain Eukaryota; kingdom Viridiplantae; phylum Streptophyta; class Magnoliopsida; order Arecales; family Arecaceae; genus Elaeis; species Elaeis guineensis. Next base: position 97,570,858 of record NC_025996.2, on the reverse strand, counting down.
CTATTCTACTATGATATTTAAAAAATAAAGTTTTGAAATACACATGCATGCCCCAAACCTCGAATTCCAACAGTGGCATCAGAGCCATGGGTTTCATATTGCTGAAATTATCATACATATTTCGAAAAGAATTTTAAAATCTAATTTTTTCTTGATACATGAGATATATAGATAAATTTTTGAATCTGGTATTTTATTTTGAATTTAATTTTAAAATATATAGTTGATATGTCAAAGCATGCATAGATCTGAATGTTGATCTAGAATTGTTTCTAGCTCATGTTCACATGATATGTAGATGCATGCATAAACCTATACTTTTTATGACATGATTTATAATTTATATATGAGATATGTAATTGCATGCTTTAGATCATAAAATTACTTTTGATATGATCCATGATTAGTATATGAGATATATGATATCATGTAGTAGATCTGAATTTTATTTAGTTCTGAATTTTACATGTATATATGTGATATATGTTTATATGTTAAATCTAAAAATTATTTTTATGATTTAAAATTTAATTTCATATAAAAAATTTAGATCTAAAATTTAATTTTAGAATTTAAATTTATATTTGTGCATGAGGGTTTTGATTATCAGAAAATCATAAATTAGGTCATGAAATAGGATTGCATCTAAGGTTTTTGATTTGAGTCATATAGGTCTAATTTGATTAAGTAATTAATCGAATTGAGTTAAGTATTGATTAAGATCAGATTAATTAACTTAAATGATCATACAATTATTGTTGATCAAATTGATTGAGTCCCATATGTAGAATCGATTCACTTAAGGACTTAATTTGGCTCGACGGTTTGAGTCCGATTCACTAGAGTTAATCTATTTAGATCAATTGACCTATTAGTGTCTTAGATAAGTAATTAAGATGTGATTATTTAATAGATTCCATTCATTTACCTGGCCAATTTATTGGTGTCTAAGGAAAGCAACGAGGGGACCCCCACTGATCTCGACTTACTGGCCAATTTGAAAGATTGGGTCTTAAATTGGGTTGCTTAGTGGTTTGGTTTAGCCCATGTCAATTAGATCGATCATATGATGACTGATTAGATGATATCTAAACCTAAATCTCTCCACAAATATGAAGTCCATAGGTCTTCCACTGTTGTAGATGTGCGGGCGTGTGACGGGCGTTGATTGTTCTCGGCTGGTCACAGTGGTTTAGTTGCATCAGGAACACACAACCACTTTATTAGTAAAGAGTTGCTCTAAGATAAGGATGGGGTTGGGCTCAATAACTGTTAGGTGATGAACTTAATGACGGCCTTGTACCTATTTGTGAATGGTGGGTCAGGCTTAACTAAGGAGTATGGGTAATAACTATTAGGTGAGCCTACATGACTTAGAGACCAAGTCACTGCAACATGCTTAGACAAGCATCTGGGTAAAATGTTGCCTACGCATCGGTGTACATGTTACCAATAACTGTTAGGTGAGGTGCATGGTATTGGTGGGATAGCAGCACCCACTAGGAATTCTTTATCACGTTAGGGTTGTCGTTTTCTTTTTGGAGAGTGGAGAGATCCGATAAATTAATGGGAGTCATTGTTTGCATCTTAAAATCTCTAAAAGTAAATATTAAAATTAAGTAGAAAAATCTAACTTGAATCTCTATTCTCGCAGTTAAACAATGTCAGCCTCAAACTCTCTAGCCTACATCTTTGAAACCAATTGTTTGATCGATATAAATTATAAAGACTAGCTCAAAAACCACAGGATTGTCCTGATTTCTAAAAAACTAGGTATGTACTCGATCAGGAACCCATAGTGTTACCAAACTATCCTACTGTTGAGCAAAGGGTTGTTTTTGAGAAGTGGATAGATGAAGACAGTTGGGTTAAGTGTTATGTGCTGACATCTATGTCAAACGAGTTGCAAAGCCAGCATGAGCATATGCTTACTGCCAGGGCTATGATCACTCACCTGTAAAAGTTGTATGATGAGTAGAGCCGTACAGCGTACTTCAAGGTATCCAAAAAACTCTTCAACCTGAAGATGCGCGAAGGACAGTTTGTCCATGAGCACTGTATGACAGTGATCAAGGATATTGAGGAGCTTGAGAAGCTCGAATTTGAAATACAAAAGGAATTGCAGATGGATCTGATCCTTCAATCTCTAATGAGTTCATATATTTAATTTATTGTAAATTTTATATGAACAAGTTTGATTGCACTATACCCAAACTGGTCAATATGTTGGTCACTATGAAGGAAACCTTGAAGAGTTTAAGAGGCACTGTTCTCATTGTGGAGCAGACTTCTTCCAAGAGAAAGTCATTGGGAAGAAGAAAGCAAAATCTGCTAAGAAGCAGAAAAAGGAGAGCAGGCCAAAGAAGGAAGTTCCTAAGAAGGCTGAAGTAAAGAAAAAATATTTTCACTGTCATGCTGAAGGCCACTGAAGAAGGAACTGTCCAACATACTGGAGAGCCTAAAGATCAAAAAGGATGATAAACCTTCCGAAGATATACTCGTAATTAAATCTAATCTTACGATTTCTTCTACTTCTAGTTGGGTATTAGACTTTAGCTCGAGTGCTCATATATGTATCTCAATGCAGGATCTGATAGCAAGTAGGAGGTTAAAGGAAGGTGATATGATCCTTCAGATCGGTAATAGATCAAAAGTTACTGCAGAGGTCGTTGGCACTTACCCTCTTCAATTACCGTTTGGTGTTAGATTAGTTTTGAAAGACTGTTATTATGTTTTTGTAGCTAGTCGGAATTTAATTTTCATGTCTGTGCTAGCACAGAAAGATTTTAAATTAGTTTCAATAAAAATTTTTATTCTATTTATTTATGAAATAAATTAGTTGCATGAGGCCTTTTAATTGACAGTCTTTATCACTTATATGTTCATGCGAATGTGAACTTAAACGACAAATAGTGAGTATCGTAGGCCAAAAGAGACCCAGAGATGAAATTAATCAGAAGTACTTATGGCACCATAGACTAGGCCATATTGGAGAGGACAGGATAAACAGACTAGAGAAGGATGTGATCTTTGGCTCTCTTAATCTAGGTCGTATCCAGCTTATGAATCTTGTCTTCAAGGAAAAATGATCAAGTTACCCTTTGTAGGATATAGGGAAAGGGCCACTGAGTTACTTATCCTAGTACACACCGATGTATGTAGGCCATTTGATGTGCAGGCCAGGGATGGTTATAGCTACTTCATTACCTTTACCAATGATTTGTCTAGGCATGGATATGTGTATCTGATAAAATACAAGTCTGAGGCCTTTGAAAGGTTCAAAGAATTCAAACATAAGGTAGAAAAATAAACTGGTAAACCTATTAAGGTTCTTTGATCTGATCAAAGAGGTGAATATCTTGTCAGAAATTTCTGGGATATCTTAAGGACAATGGTATAGTCTCTCAATGGATGCCTCCCGGAATGCCTCAGCTCAATGGGTTATTCAAAAGGAGAAATAGGATCCTATTGGATATGGTCAGATCCATGATGAGCTTCACTGATCTATCCTTATATCTTTGAGGACATGCCATGCTAATAGCAATTCACCTATTGAACAGGATTCCATCAAAATCCATTCCTACCACACCGTATGAGATATAGTTCGGTAAGAGGTCGAGTCTATATTATCTTAAGACTTAGGAATGTCCGGTCTATATCAAGAGAGATGGCTGATAAACTAATGGATAGATCTATTATAGCTCGCTTTGTAGGGTATCCTAAAAAATCTATGGGATACTACTTCTACTTTCCATAAGACCACAATGTGATTGTGAGTCAGAATGTCATATTTTTAAAAAAATAGTTTATCTAGGATGGTGGCAGTGGGAGGTTAGTTGAGCTCGAAGAGAAGGTCTTTGAAGAGCCAAGAGCTATAAAGCCTCAGGAACCCATTGTCCATGAGCCAATAGTAGATGTTCCTCAATCACCTCGTAGACCTAGCAAGGTCTTCCGACCTCCTGAAAGGTATATGGGTATGCTTATGAAAGAAGTAAAGAAAATATTCCTTATGGAAGATAGGTGTCACGGTGATGATCCTTATACTCTTGACGAGGCGATGTCAGACATCGATTTCGAGAAATGATTAGATGCTCTAAAGTCAAAAATTGACTCGATGCACTCGAACCAAGTTTGAACTTTAGTGGATCCATTAAGGGTATTGTACCCATTGGGTGTAAATAGATCTACAAAAAGAAGATAGGTATCGATAGTAAGGTAGAGACCTATAAAGCTAGGCTTGTGGCTAAAGGTTATAGTTAGTGCAAGGACATTGACTATCAAAAAACTTTCTCATCCGTAGCCATGCTGAAATCCATTCACACTCTGCTTGTTGTTGCAGCTTACTATGATTATGAAATCTGCAGATGGATGTGAAAACTGCTTTCCTGAATGGATATCTTGAAGAAGATATCTAGGAGCAGCCTATGGGTTTCACATCTGGTGATGGTGATCACAAAGTCTGCAAGTTGCAAAGGTTCATATATAGATTAAAGCAAGCTTCTCGGAGTTGGAACATCATTTTGATGAGGCAATCAAATCATTTGATTTCATAAAAAATGAAAAGGAAACATGTGTATATAAAAGGATCAGTGGGAGTGTGATAACATTCTTCATATTGTATGTGAATGATAATCTTTTTATTGGGAATGATGTTCCCATACTGACCATGGTAAAAAAGATGGTTGTCTAAGAAATTCTCTATGAAAGATCTAGGGGAAGCATCCTATGTTCTCAAAATAAAGGTCTATAGGGATAGACCTAAACGGATGCTAGGCCTGTCACAACAGCTGTACATAGAGAAAGTGCTAAAGAAGTTCCGTATGAAAAACTCCAAAAGAGGTCTTTTACCTCTTAGACATGGTATTAATCTTTCCAAGATGATGTGTCTAACCATATTTGAGGAAATACAGTGCATGAGTAGGATTCCTTATGCCTCAACCATAGGGAGCCTCATATATGCCATGCTATATACGTGACCTGATATTGCCCTTGTTATGAATGTCACGAGTAGGTATCAGTCGAATCCAGACGAGGAGTACTGGATAGCTGTGAAGAACATCCTTAAGTACTTAAGAAGGACTAAGGATTTGTTCTTGATCTTTGGAGGAAATTCTGAGTTGCGAGTCGAGGGGTATACTGACTCAGACTTCATGTCTGATCCTGATGATAGAAAGTCTACATCAGAATATGTGTTCATTTGCAATGGTGGCACAGTTAGCTGGAAGAGTTTCAAGCAGCCCATCATAGCAGATTCTGTTAGGATTTGACACCTCAAGATTCAGCCTACATTGAGCCCACAGTGAGGTTCGCGGTGAAAAATGGAGTCCAACGAGACCAAGATCACCCGAAACGGAGCTCGGATGGAGGAGATAGAGCTTTTGAAGTTGGCACGAGATTCGAGGTGGTGGAGGACCACCAGTGACCGACGGCGGGCGGCAGCGGTGCGGCCGCAGGCGGCGGCACGCAGCCCAGGCGGGCACATGGCCCAGGCGTGCGTAGGCCCACGCGTGGGAGCGGGCCAGCCCAGCCGGCCCTACTGGCCCTGTTGCCTCGGTCCACCGTGGATTGGGCGGTCCACGGCTGGGCCTGTGGACCGCGTGAGCATTTTCCATGTGTTTCTCGCAGTCCACGGCACTATTCCATGAACCAGAGCACGATCTGAGGGCGTGAGTGGCTCCCGGTCTTGATCCGACGGTCCAGGGGTTATCTGGCTTTGTTTAGGACTCCTAATCCACCTCTAATTAAGTTTTAAACCATGTTTAAGCCTTTAAAAAAGCCTGTGACAACAGAAAGATGTGTGGATCGATTTTTCATGCCGTACAAAGCCCGTACGGAACCCAAGAGAAGAGAAAGATGGAAGCATTAGAGAGAAGGAGCAGGAGGCTCCTAGATAGCAGTCGCCAGGCACTTCAGGGGTTCAGGAGGTCTTCCAAGAAGAGAGAGCTTTTGTGAGGGAAACTTCAAGTGAGAGAGAATTGGGTGTACAAGGGTTGAGGGTGAGGTCTCCTCTTGTAAAATTTCTTTTTCATAGTGAAGTTTGCATACCCCGTGGAGGCGAGCCCTTTTGTGGCTGATCCACGTATTTTGATTGTTTTCCTTTTTTTTGTTTCTTCTTTCTTCCTACTGCATCGCATGGTACTGAAAAGATCTTGGGAGGTGGTGTCCTGGCCAGACATCCACCCAACAAGTGGTATCAGAGCAAGGCGGTACAAGGATGCAGATTGCAGTGGTGGTGAGCAAGACTGAAGATGGAGAAGACAGAAACAATCAAGATGGAGATCAACAAGTTCGATGGTAAGAGCAATTTCTCCTTGTGACAGGCAAGGGTGAAGTACGTGCTCATCCAACAGAGGTTGATCGATACTTTCTTGTGCGATGAGAAGCCGACCACCATAGAGGTGCGGGATTGGAAACGACTACAGATGCAGGCGGTGAGTACCATCTGCATGTACCTGGCGGATGATGTGGTGATCCATGTACTGAGTGAGACTTCCCCGACGGTGCTGTGGTCGAAGCTCGAGAAGTTGTACATGGCGAAGTCTCTCACCAACACTCTTTTCTTCTGGAGGCAGTTCTACCAACTGCGGATGACTGAGGGACAGAGCGTGCAGGAGCATCTGAGCCACTTTCAGAAGATCCTCACCGACCTCCTCAGCATTGGTGAGAATGTTGAGGAGAAGACCAGGGTGCTGGTTTTGCTGGCGTCGCTTCCCCCTTCGTATGAGTCCTTGGTGACTGCTCTTCTAGTGGGGAAGAGCACTATCAAGATGAACGAGGTCACCGTGGTGATACTCCAGAATGAGGTTCTCAGGAGGAAGAACCCAGCTTCGAGCTCAGGTGGCGGTAGCTCAGCTTTGGTGGCTTCTGGAAGAGCAGGAGGCGGTAGATGGAGCGACAGGAGATCGCAACGAGGGCGGTTCAAGTCCAGGAGGGACTTGAGCAAAATTAGGTGTTACCGGTATGAGGAGTTAGGGCATCTGCCAGAGATTGCTCTCAGCTGAAAAATTGGACGGTGGCTGCTGTAGCGACGGTCGGCAGCGATTTAGATGGAGATGTCCTGGAGATATCTGACGAGGTATCTACTTCTTTTCAGTAGTGGATATTAGATTCTGCATGCCCCTATCATGTGTGTTGCAGAGAGGAGCAGTTTGACTCCCTGGAGAACAGTGAGGGCACTGTATATTTACCGGATGGATCGAGCTGTGCGATCAGAGGCATTGGGACGATCAGCTGGAGGACACATGACGGTGCAGTGAGGAGATTGAGGGAGGTCCGATACATATCCGATTTCAAACGAAATCTTATCTTACTTAGCAAACTGGATTCGAGAGGCTACAGGACGGTAGCGGTGTAGGAACCAGATCTAGGGTTTCAGGATTAGATCTTGAAACTTTTTCAAGATCATACAGCGGAAGACTAAAATAAATCAAAATTTATTTTTAAAATCAAAAAATTCCTAGATCTAATATCCTATTACATTATTATTACATAGCATTAAATCAGAAATTAAAATATATAAATATAGCATGAACTACATGTTGATCATATCAACATGTTTCTATACTACATCTAATGTATGTATTAAACAATAGATCAGATCTATTACCTTGCAAGTTAGATGTTCTAATCTTGTTGATCTGGGCTTGAGGATGATGTTGCAAGCCGTACACGCGTCCGGCCTCTAGGAGTCATCCACACGAGCCCACGAATCTCGATCAGAAGTTCTGCTTCAGGAAATCAGCACAGTATGCTAGTACTGCGCTGATCCTTCTTTGATGGTTGATCAGGTGCCTCCTTCTTCTTGATTTGGACACTTCCAAAGATGGAAAGTAGAAGGAGGAGTTTCAAATCTGAGACACTCTCAGGAAACTCAAGATGGAGGGAGGAAAGATATGAAAAAAAAACCCTAGAAGAAGACCCTCTTCTTCTTCACGTTTTTCTCTCTAGACACCCAAACTTGCATCTTTTATATCTCCACGACCCAAAGGTATTTCTCTCTGATTTTTGGATGGTACAAAGGTCTCTCAAATCTCTGACTTCTCCTAAAAATTTTATGAAGAAACTCATTTTATACAGAGAGATATGATAGAGTCCTTGTCTAGGTCAAATACCTAGTCAAGGCTTATCCAAACATGGCAAGTTAAGGGGCGCCCAACTCTTGAGCACCTCCTCCATATTTTCATGCATGGATTACAGCAAAGGGTACATAATATGTACCCTAAAAGTCATAAAAATTCTAAAAAAAATTTGGATAAATTCGGTGCAAAATTGAAAGAGTTTTGGATTTCTAAAACTCTATCTCATAGAATTCGAAATCCAAACTTATTCCTTTTTGATTTGATCCAAACCACCTTCCATGTAAGAAAGAAGAGAGGAAACCTTTTGTGAACATGGGAGAGACCTGGGAGAGGGCTTTTGTTGCACAAAATAAGTGGAGATTGGCATTGAATAAGAGAGAGGGCTGGGGAAGGCTTATGTGGCGCAAGGTGGAATCCTAGTCTTACTAGGATTCTATCTTATGACTTGTTTTAATTTGGTTTTCCAAACCAAATCAAACTAAAATTAGATCAACCTAATTAAAATAGGTCTTAACCCAATTAAAAACTTAATTTAATCAGATTAAATTAGATTTAAATCTGATTTAATTTTCTAATCAAATTAGAAATTAGATTGACCCAAGTCCTAGTTGAACTAGGACTAGTTTTTCCTTGCACTTGGCTTATCCAATAAACCAATTGGACTTGATCCAATCAAGCCCAAACCAAATCTAATTAAATCATATTTAATTAGACTTAATCTCAGCCAATTGGCTTAATCAAATTAAGCCAATTAGCAATCGAATTGCTAATCGATCCTCCTGCAACACTTGCATTGGGTTAAATGTCAATCGTATTGATCATTTAACCCTAGAACGATTCTTAATCGTTGATCAACCATCCGATCGGATCATAACTCTAATGTGTGTGATCTCATAGGTCCGAACCTAAGTCGATAGCACAGGAATAAATTTTTGTACCAATCGAAGTGACCATCTAGCAATGGTACCCGACGATCGGATAGGTCGAATGTGTAGAACAACATCCTTAGAACCCATGCGGTTATAGTTTTCATATAATTCATCTCCTTGACCAAAATGATCATAGGACACCCCAGAGTTTAACTGTCAACTCTGATCAGGTTGTCCACATTGTATTTCAAAATATCAAATCCATCTGATGGATTACCCTGGCCAAGGTTTTGCTAAATTGAAATACAGCGACTCATTCTTCTCCAACTCTTGGAGTGGTCAATCCCATCTCGATCACACTCTGACTTCGCAAGTACTTGACTGTACCTAGAAGCCTTCCATCCCTGAATTAGAAATTCAGTTAGTCTAGTATCAAAGCACAGTGAGTTGCTTGCAAGTCACTGAGGCGATCTCAAGTCTAAGGGATACTTATACCTATATCCCATCAGAGACATTCTCGATAGCAGAATACTCTGGAGTTGGTCACGTTCAATGATGATGTACCCTTACATCTCACCTGTATGCCATACCAGTGTCTCCACACTCCTTGGTTAAGAGGACAACCAACCCATATGGCCTACAACGACCTATGCTCGATAGAAGCTGTCGTCCTTATTAACAGCTTATCATTTGGTCATGAACAGTTTTAAGGACTAATCGATAAATCCTCTCTCTATCGAACTTAAATAGTCCTAAGGACTTCATCATAACAACGGAGTTCATTAGAAGATGAAAGCTTATGATGAAGATGCCAAATATATTTTATTTATTAATAAATCAATTACAAGACTTGGTTGCTCAACCGTCAACAGTTTGACGATTGGCTTTTTGAGACACATTTCTCAACAACTCCCACTTGTCCTAAAGCCACTCGGCACAGTATCTAATACCCATCTTCAACTTGTGGTTATCGAACTCCTTTATCGCCAGGGCTTTAGTGAAGAGGTCGGCTAGGTTCTCCTTTCCGTCGATCTTCTGAAGGTCGACGTCACCTCGATCCACGATCTCCCGGATCAGGTGGAAGCGGTGCAAGATGTGCTTCGTCCGCTGATGTGCTTTGGATTCCTTCATCTGAGCTATGGCACCAGTGCTGTCGCAGTAGAGCAGGACTGGACCATCGAGGGAGGGTGCTACTCCAAGCTCGTTGATGAATTTTCTCAGCCACACAGCTTCCTTCGCGGCATCCGATGCTGCGATGTACTCCGCTTCACAAACAGAGTCTGTCACAGTATGCTGCTTGAAACTCTTCCAGCAGATGGCTTCATCATTCAGAGTAAAGATATAACCCGACACGCTCTTGCTGTCATCATGGTCAGATTGGAAGCTGGAGTCTGTGAACCCCACAAGTTTCAGATCTGACTCACCATAAACCAACCATTGGTCCTTAGTATTTCTCAAATACTTAAGGATGGCTTTAACCACTTTTCAGTGATTTTCTTCAGGATCAGATTGGTATCTACTCACTACTCCTAGTGAGTATGCCACATCTGGTCTTGTACATGTCATGGCGTACATGATAGATCCCACGGTTGAAGCATATGGGACTCTACTCATACGCTCTCTCTCTTCAGGAGTTGTCGGACAATCCTTCTTAGAGAGAGAAATTCTCCATGCTGAACCTCTTCAACACAGTGTCTATGTACATGGACTGGGATAATCCAAGCATCCTTTTTGGAGAACTGTGATGACACCCAAACTTTTATTTCTTGTAGTGCGGGGATGTCATTCCCGATTAAGAGAATGTCATCCACGTACAAGACAAGGAATACCATAATTGGACCATTTGCCCATTTATAGATGCAGGGCTCTTCTCCATTCTTAATGAAGCCATATATTTTGATCACCTTATCAAAACCATGTTCCAACTCCGAGAAGCTTGCTTCAATCCATAAATGGATCTCTGAAGCTTGCACACCTTAGACTCATCTGTGGATGTAAACCCCTCAGGTTGTATCATATACACCTCTTCGGTCAGCTCTCCATTCAGAAAAGCTGTCTTTACATCCATCTGCCAGATCTCGTAATCCAGATGGGCAGCTATTGCAAGCATTATCCGAATGGATTTGAGCATTGCCACAGGGGAAAAACGTCTTGTCATAGTCAATACCATAACGTTGACAATACCCCTTGACGACCAGACGGGCTTTATAGGTCTCCACCTTTCCGTCTGTGCCCCTCTTCTTTTTGAAGACCCATTTACACCCAATGGGTTTAACCCCTTCAGGTGGGTCAACCAATGTCCATACATCATTGATCTTCATGGACTCCATTTCGAATTTCATGGCTTCAAGCCATTTCTCGGAATCAGGTCTTTGCATTGCATCCATATAGGTGATCGGATCCTCATTATTCTCATCAAGTTCGATGGGATCACCGTCCCAGACCAAGAAACTGTAGTATCTGTCCGGCTGACGCGGTACTCTACCGGATCGCCTTAATGGTGCAGGTATATTGGGCTCTGGATCTGATCTAATCATATCCGACTCATGTTCAGCTATTGATGTCAGTCCTTCTACCTGTTGAACTTCATCAAGTTCAACCTTAGAGGCAACGGTTCCTTCACCAAGGAACTTCTTTTCTAAAAAGATTGCCTTAAGGCTGACGAACACCTTTTGTTCATCAGTATGGTAGAAAAAATATCCTTTTGTCTCTTTGGGGTACCCTATGAATGAGCATTTGTCAGACCTAGGTCCAAGTTTGTCTGTGACTAATCGTTTGACATAGGCCGGGCACCCCCAGACCCTAAGGTGTGAAAGTGCTGGCTTATGTTCTGTCCATTTCTCATATGGAGTCTTAATTACAGACTTACTTAGAACTCTATTTAACAGATAACAGGCCGATTCGAGTGCATATCCCCAGAAGGATATCGCAAGCTAGCAAAACCCATCGTGGATCGGACCATGTCTAACAGAGTCCGATTCCTCCTTTCAGACACACCATTATGCTGTGGTGTTCCTGGAGGAGTCCATTGGGAGAGAATCCCATTCTCTCCTAGATATGTGAGAAATTCACTAGAAAGGTATTCTCCTCCTCGATCAGATCGAAGAGTTTTAATACTCTTCCCAGTTTGTTTTTCTACTTCACTTCGGAATCGTTTGAACATTTCAAATAAATCCGACTTATGTTTCATCAGATAGACATATCCATATCGGGATAGGTCATCCGTGAAAGTTATGAAGTAGAAATATCCACCTCTAGCACTGGTGCTCATTGGCCTGCATACATCAGTATGTACTAGGCCCAAGAGCTCAGTAGCTCTCTCACCTTTTCCAGTAAAAGGTGACTTGGTCATTTTACCAAGAAGACAGGACTCATAGGTTGGAAGTGATTCACAATCACTGACTTCGAGGATTTCCTCTTGAGTCAACCTGTTTATTCTGTTCTTGTTTATATGACCTAGCCTACAGTGCCATAAGTAGATATCTGACACACTATCTAATCTAGGGTGCTTGCCAGTAGAATAGACTCTTATCAGGCTTGATCTTTTTGGTCTGGCTCTGCACTGATGTCCCAGTCTGAACTTGCACCTTCTTCACTTTCTTCTTCTTGTTCTTCTTCCCTTTCTCAAAGGGTCGAGAACCAGAAGATGAACCTCCCACTGAGTTCACCGACTCCTTGTGAAGTTGGTGATCCTTCTCAAAGTTCTGAAGCAACCCCCGTAACCTGTGGTAGTTCTCTTCAGGCTTTGTCATTCTATAATGAGTGAGGAATGGGAGATAAGACTTGGGCAGCGAGTTCAGTATTGCATCTTTCCCAAGCTACTAATGCAAGGGAAAGCCAAGCTTGCTCAATCGTTCCATCAACTCGATCATGTACAATACATGATCAGTGATAGAGGCATCATCCCATATTTTGGCGTTGAAGATGGCACAACTAGTCTTGTGCCTCTCTACGTCATCGGGTGTGCCAAAGGCATCCTCCAACACTTGAAGCATGTCCTTTGGCTGAGCCATCTTGAATCTGCGACTGAACTTGTCACTCATGACAGCTAGCATGATACAGCGCACCATGATCCGATCACTGAGCCACTTCTGGTAAGTGTCTCTGACTGTTCCACATGCATTGACAGCTGGCTCCTCAGGTGCAGGATCCATTATCACATATAGGATCCGTTCATGCTCCAAGACTATCTTCAACTTTCGGTACCAGCTACCGAAGTTGGGTCCCACCAACTTATCATTGTCCAACAATGATTGGAGCGATAGGGAAGTGGCCATATTTGCACAAAGGAGAACCATAACCTAATTAGTAATTGATTCATTAAACCTAAAGATTTGGACTTTAATCAAAAGGTTTCTCCCACTATTTTATTCGAATTGGTAGCCTCTACCTCCAACTCGAGGAATTACCCTAATACCTTAGCGGGTACTAGAATCCACTTAGACTGCACACAAGCCCAACTTTGGTTGGTCAACCCATGTACATCTAAGGGTAGGTTCATAACCAATTATTTCTCTAAACAATTTCTAGTAATTTTAATTTTGCCCCAGAAACCTAATCAGTAGGCTTTGGCCTCCACTGTAAGGATCCGGTTAGGTCCAACCATTAACATGATCATACTTGGTGTATCTAACCAACGAATGATTAAGCCCAACTTTGGTTGGCTCACCTAACCACCATTAGAGAGATACTTCCAAGTCATCATATGATGAGTGATAATTCCATTAGTCAACAAGCACCAGGCCTTTGGGTCTGCAATGATTATTGAGTTAATGGACTCATTATCAAACACCTTAATGGGAGGCTATGACTCAGTTATCTCCATAACTTTGTCATTTTAAGGACCTAATAATTTTAGAGGATTTAAATAATTTAGAGGATGAGGTCAGATGAACCAGCTTATCATGATCCTCCCACTGGCTTCACCAAGTCAGCTTAAGGGAGACCATTAAAAGGGCTGGTCTAGGAGCACCTAAATCAGTCATACTGATTTACCTAGCTGACATGGGTCAGCTCGAATAGTCAAGTGATCTGATCAAAACATAATTTCACCAAGAGGCCAGGTAAGTTCGATCAGTGGGAGGGTCTGCCAATGCTTGCCTTAGACACCATCAGAAATGGCCAGGTAAGCGGGCTCCCAATTAAAAACCACTGGTCTGGTTTACCTTAGACACCAACTGGTTTAATTAGTTTCAATTAGATCAACCTAACAGTTCATGCTAGACTGCTTAGCCAAGAATCAAGTCCATTTGGTTCTTGTTAAAGACATGGACTTGACCAACTACAACTATTGTAATTGATCTAGAGAATCCTTGACCTAATCTAAGACAACAATTGATTAGATTTAGTCAATTCTCTAATTAAGTCCATCTTTAATCTAACCATAGGTCTAACCCAATTAATGGACCTAATTCCCACTAACCCATTAACCCAATGTGTTATGATTTGTGTCTTAGGTTCTTCAATTCACAATCCTAGAACCTAATCAAACAACTTCTTAATTTTTAATTAAGTTTTGGGCTGAGGGTTGGGTTTGGCTTTTCAAAAAATAATTTTCATATATGTAAAATAATTTTATAATATAATTCTACCAACCATATTGCATGTTTGATTCATAATCAAGATACAAGTGAAATAAATATGAAACTACTTTAGATCTAATCTAAACAGGTTCATGTAATTGAAACAGTTTCAACTTTAAACAATTTCTTTGCACAAAAATTATTAACAAAGTGATTTTATTTCAGATCTAAACATCTTTTAAATCTAATAAATCATAAATTTAATCTAGATCATATCTAACAAATTTATGATTAAAGATAGATCTACACAAACTAGGACAACCTTTGCACTGTAAGGGGTAAACCTTACAGCAGGACAACCTTGCAGTTTGTGATTGATCTAAAATTTTAATTTCAGATTTAATAATCAGATTATAAATTAGATCTAATCTAAAAAATAATCTAAGTATGTATAAATAATCATGTAATAAAGAACCTAGGCTCTGATACCAATTGTAGGAACCAGATCTAGGGTTTCAGGGTTAGATCTTGAAACTTTTTCAAGATCATACAGCGGAAGACTAAAATAAATCAAAATTTATTTTCTAAAATCAAAAAATCCCTAGATCTAAGATTTTATTACATGATTATTACATAGCATTAAATCAAAAATTAAAATATATAAATATAGCATGAACTACATGTTGATCATATCAACATGTTTCTATACTACATCTAATGTATGTATTAAACAATAGATCAGATCTATTACCTTGCAAGTTAGACATTCTAACCTTGTTGATCTGGGCTTGAGGATGATGTTGCAAGCCACACACGCGTCCGGCCTCTAGGAGTCATCCACACAAGCCCACGAATCTCGATCAGAAGTCCTGCTTCAGGAAATCAGCACAGTATGCTAGTACTGCGCTGATCCTTCTTTGATGGTTGATCAGGTGCCTCCTTCTTCTTGATTTAGACTCTTCCAAAGATGGAAAGTAGAAGGAGGAGTTTCAGATCTGAGACACTCTCAGAAAACTCAAGATGGAGGGAGGAAAGATATGAAAACAAAAACCCTAGAAGAAGACCCTCTTCTTCTTCACGTTTTTCTCTCTAGACACCCAAACTTGCATCTTTTATATCTCCACGACCCAAAGGTATTTCTCTCTGATTTTTGGATGGCACAAAGGTCTCTCAAATCTCTGACTTACTCTAAAAATTTTATAAAGAAACTCATTTTATACAGGGAGATATGATAGAGTCCTTGTCTAGGTCAAATACCTAGTCAAGGCTTATCCAAACATGGCAAGTTAAGGGGCGCCCAACTCTTGAGCACCTCCTCCATATTTTCATGAATGGATCACCAGCAAAGGGTGCACAATGTGTACCCTAAAAGTCATAAAAATTACAAAAAAAAAATTGGATAAATTTGGTGCAAAATTGAAAGAGTTTTGGATTTCTAAAACTCTATCTCATAGAATTCGAAATCCAAACTTATTCCTTTTTGATTTGATCCAAACCACCTTCCATGTAAGAAAGAAGAGAGAAAACCTTTTGTGAACGTGGGAGAGACCTGGGAGAGGGCTTTTATCACACAAAATAAGTAGAGATTGGCATTGAATAAGAGAGAGGGTGTGGGGAAGGCTTATGTGGCGCAAGGTGGAATCCTAGTCTTACTAGGATTCTATCTTATGACTTGTTTTAATTTGGTTTTCCAAACCAAATCAAACCAAAATTAGATCAACCTAATTAAAATAGGTCTTAACCCAATTAAGAATCTAATTTAATCAGATTAAATTAGATTTAAATCTGATTTAATTTTCTAATCAAATTAGAAATTAGATTGACCCAAGTCCTAGTTGAACTAGGACTAGTTTTTCCTTGCACTTGGCTTATCCAATAAACCAATTGGACTTGATCCAATCAAGCCCAAACTAAATCTAATTAAATCATATTTAATTAGACTTAATCTCATCCAATTGACTTAATCAAATTAAGCCAATTAGCAATCGAATTGCTAATCGATCCTCCTGCAACACTTGCACTGGGTTAAATGTCAATCGTATTGATCATTTAACCCTAGAACGATTCTTAATCGTTGATCAACCATCCGATCGGATCATGAACTCTAATGTGTGTGACCTCATAGGTCCGAACCTAAGTCGGTAGCACAGAAATAAATTCCTGTACCAATCGAAGTGACCATCTAGCAATGGTACCCGACAATCGGATAGGTCGAATGTGTAGAACAACATCCTTAGAACCCATGCGGATATAGTTTTCATATAATTCATCCCCTTGACCAAAATGATCATAGGACACCCCAGAGTTTAACTATCAACTCTGATCAGGTTGTCCACATTGTATTTCAAAATATCAAATCCATCTGATGGATTACCCTGGCCAAGGTTTTGCTAAATTGAAATACAGCGACTCATTCTTCTCCAACTCTTGGAGTGGTCAATCCCATCTCGATCACACTCTGACTTCGCAAGTACTTGACTGTGTCCAGAAGCCTTCCGTCCCTGAATTAGAAATTCAGTTAGTCCAGTACCAAAGCACAGTGAGTTGCTTGCAAGTCACTGAGGTGATCTCAAGTCTAAGGGACACTTATACCTATATCCCATCAGAGACATTCTCGACAGCAGAATACTCTGGAGTTGGTCACGTTCAATGATGATGTACCCTTACATCTCACCTGTATGCCATACCAGTGTCTCCACACTCCTTGGTTAAGAGGACAACCAACCCATATGGCCTACAGCGACCTATGCTCGATAGAAGCTGTTGTCCTTATTAACAGCTTATCATTTGGTCGTGAACAGTTTTAAGGACTAATCAATAAATCCTCTCTTTATCGAACTTAAATAGTCCTAAGGACTTCATCATAACAACGGAGTTCATTAGAAGATGAAAGCTTATGATGAAGATGTCAAATATATTTTATTTATTAACAAATCAATTACAATACTTGGTTGCTCAACCGTCAACAGCTTGATGATTGGTTTTTTGGGATACATTTCCCAACAAGCTGGTGGAGGAATCCTGAGGGTGCTATGCGGCGATAGGATTGTGCTGGAGGGGAAGAAAGGGAGCAGAGGACATTATTACCTAGTAGGGAGCCTAGTGCGAGGTGGAGCTTCGAGAGTCAGGTGGAGCCCAGAGTGAGGTGGAGCTCCAAGAGGCGGATCGAGTATGAGACAGGAGACTCGAGAGGACGAGAGGCGACGTCGCAAGGTGAGATCCTATTGTCGCAGGATGATGCCCCGAGCAGGTCTCAAGTCAGGAGGAGCACAGCATACGACGGAGATGGGATCGAGCAGCCTGGCTCAACTCTCATGTTTCCTCATCCATGATCAGCAGGTGATTGCCTCAGGGCATGGGGGCGAGGAGATCCAGAAGCTCTCGAAGTTTGGAGGAGGCTGAATATCGAGTCGAGATGGAGATTGTTAAGATTTGATACCTTGAGATTCAGCCTACACTGAGCCCACAGCAAGGTTCGCAGCAAAAAATGAAGCCCAACGAGACCAAGATCACCCGAAACGGAGCTCGGATGGAGGAGATACGAGCTTTTGAAGTCGGCATGAGATTCGAGGCAGTGGAGGACCATCGGCGACTGGCGGCGGGCGGCAGCGGTGCGGCCGCAGGCGGCGGCGTGTGGGATGTGCGACCCAAGCCCATGCGGGTGGGTGGCCCAGGCGAGCGTGCGGCCCAGGCAGGCGCACGGCCCTGCCGGGCGCGCGGCCCAGGCGCACGCAGGCCCGCACACGGGAGCAGGCCAGCCCAACCGGCCCTGCTGGCCCTGTTGCCCTGGTCCACCGTGGACTGGGCGGTCCACGGCTGGGCCTGTGGACCGCGTGGGCATTTCCCACATGTTTCTCGCAGTCCACGGCACTATTCTGTGGATCGGAGTGCGATTTAAAGGTGTGGGTGGCTCCCGGTCTTGATCCGACGGTCCAGGGGTTATCTGGCTTTGTTTAGGACTCCTAATCCACATCTAATTAAGTTTTAAACCACGTTTAAGCCTTTAAAAAGGTCTGTGACAACAGAGAGATGTGTGGATCGATTTTTCATGCCGTACGAAGCCCGTACGAAACCCAAGAGAAGAGAAAGATGGAAGCACTGAGAGAGAAGGAGCAGGAGGCTCCTAGACAGCGGTCGTCAGGCACTTCAGGGGTTTAGGGGGTCTTCCAAGAGAGAGAGAGCTTTTGTGAGGGAAACTTCAAGTGAGAGAGAATTGGGTGTACAAGGATTGAGGGTGAGGTCTCTTCTTGTAAAATTTCTTTTTCATAGTGAAGTTTGCATGCCCCATGGAGGTGAGCCCTTTTGTGGCTGATCCACATATTTTGATTGTTTTCTTTTTATTTTATTTTTTCTTTCTTCCTGCTGCATCACATGGTACTGAAAAGATCTTGAGAGGTGGTGTCCTGGCCAGACATCCACCCAACAGATTCGACCATGGAGGCTGAGTATGTCACTGCGTTGAATGCTATAAAGGAAGGCTTCTGGTTAAAAATGTTCGTCGCAATACTTGGGGTTATGATATTGGATGCCATACCACTTTACTGCGACAACAATGAAGCCATAGCACTTACTAAAAGGTCAAGATCTCATCAGAAATTGAAGCACATCGAGCGACGGTATCACATCATACGTGACTATCTTGAAAAAAAATATGTCAAGATGCGAAGAGTAGACTTTGCAGACAACATGGCAGACCCATTGACTAAGCAGTTGAGCCAACCAAAAATGAAAGTCTACTTTGAGAAAATGGGACTTAGATTTGTGGCCAATTGGTTTTGGTCCAAGTGGGAGATTGTTAGATGTATGTCCTAGAAGTCAATATGGCTGATGCATTGTAATAAATGTAGGATATAATTTAATACTTAATACATTGATTTGATCAATAAAAGGGTAAGTTTATTTTTCATTCAAGTGTGATGTGTCCTTGAATCATCCATGGAATTAACCTTCGATACATATTCTTAAAGTGTTAAGAATTAGAGACATGTATTTAATTCTTAAATGCTCCCGATCATAGGATCATCATGCGAATGATGATCGATCCGGATAGACTGACACACAGATCACTTTCTTCGGGATAGATGAGTCTCTAGTCTCCAGTGTGGATGTTGAAAATTGTGTCCCAAAGCCAATCGTCAGCCTGTTGATGGTTGAGCTTATTATTATAATTATATATAAATTATTAAATTAATAAATATTATTTGATTATTTCATCACTGTGTACATCTTATTTTAAACTCCTATTATGTGATGAAGTCCTTAGGACTATTTTATTCGATATAGGAGGATATATCGTTTAATCCTTAAATCTTAAGTTCACGACCAAATGATATACTATTATTAGGATGATAGCTATATCAAGTATAAGTCGTTGTGTGCCATGTACGTTGGTTGTCCTCTTAACCAAGGAGTGTGGAGACACTAGCATGATATGCAAGTGAGACATAAGAGTACATCTCACTGAACGTGATCAATTACAGAGCACTCTACTGTTAAGAGTAGCTCATGAAGGATATGGGTATAAGTATCTGTTGCTCCTAGATTGATTTTGATGATTACAAAGCAGATTGAAGGGATACAAATAATTTTAAATTGATAAAGTTCTTATGCTCTTCAAGGGCAAAATCGTAATTTCACTAAAATCCTGATTTGATAGTATCATTTGGTAGAACAAATGATTTGTAAACTATTGGTGAAAATTTCATTATTTTTGGACTTATATTTTTGAAGTTATGAAGGTTTGAAGTGCATGAGTCGACTCATGAGTCAACTCATGGCACTATGAGCTGATTAGTACGCAAAAAAAATTCCCATGGCACGCTGGATTTTTGGCTTGGCACGACCTATGAGTCGACTCATGAGTCGACCCACAAGGCATGAGTCGACTCATGAGTCGACCCCTGCTGATTTGATCCAAGAATTTCCAGAAATCCATGTTTCTGGTCTTTGCAACAGAAGTCGACTCATGAGTCGACTCCTGAAGCATGAGTCGACTCATGAGTCGACCCCTGCGGCAGAAAATGTCAGCAACGGCTATTTTTTTGCCCGTTTTAATTGCCTTTTATGCTTCCTAAAATTGCTCTAACGGCTCTTTATCTGCCTAAATTATTTTCTCTTGCTTCTAATATTATAAAATATTTCAAATGGTGAAAGAAATTGCAGATTGAAAAAGATCAAAGCAGATCAATCGGCAGATCAAATGAGAGATCAAATTCATTGAGAGGATCCAAAATATACACGAAGTGATCAAAGAGATATTTGAGAGAAAAAGAAAAGAGGATCCAAAATCCACACGAGAGATTGTGAAAGAGATTCAAGAGCATTCAAAGAGAGGATTTGTCACGCCTATTGTTTCAACCTTGATCTAGAGATCGTTCAAAGCCTTCAAGAGATCTTCAATCAACGATCATCCTCTTCTCAAGCATTCATTCAAGCGTTCATCCACCTTGAGAAAATTCAAAAAGGGTTTCTTCATTTGAGTAAAGTATTTTTAATTGTTATATTCGCTCATTTAAGGAGCTGTTATTGTATTAATTTGTGCTCTAAGCTATTTTACTCTTTGTGAGTATTTGTTCTTGTTTTTGGAGGATTTCCAAAATAAGGGAAGGTTGATCCGAACCTGAAATCGGAGTGTTTTGGGTTGACTTGTACCCGAGAAACAAGTAGACTAGCTTGGGATAGCTAGTGTCGGAGTTTCCGACGTTTTGTATTCGGGTTGAATACAAGTATAGTGGATTGAAATTCTCAAGTTGGAGCTTGGGGAGTGGATGTAGGTGCAAGGTTGGCACCGAACCACTATAAATCCTTGTGTTTGTGGTGTGCTTTATCGCTTCACTTTATTTCTTTATTATATCCTTGCATTCCTGCTTTAGGTAATTAATATTGAATTAAAATCTTTGTCTTGTTCATCATAAGTAATTAATTAAGTCTAAAATTTTTAGAAACCCAATTCACCCCCCCTCTTGGGTTGCATAGCTGGACAACAAGTGGTATCAGAGCCCGGTGCTCTAGCCCTTCTTTGATCTAACAATCAAAGAGCCAAAGACCTATGGCAACCCATGTCGGTACTTTTCTAGCCGAGGGGCAATCTACAAACCGACCTCCACTTTTCAATGGGTCTAATTACACCTATTGGAAAGCTCGGATGAAGATATTCATACAAGCACTCGACTATGATATGTGGAGTATCATAGTGAACGGTCCTCACACACCCACTAAGATTATAGATGGTGAGGAGTCAACCAAACCCGAGAAAGAATGGGATTAGGTTGATAAGAAATTGGCATAATTAAATGCCAAAGCCATGAATGTTCTTTATTGTGCACTAGATGCAAGTGAATTTAATCACATTTCTACTTGTGCATCTGCTAAAGAAATATGGGATAGGTTAGAAGTAACCCATGAGGGAACAAATCAAGTAAAAGAGTCTAAAATAAATATGCTTGTACATAGATATGAATTGTTTAAAATGGAGCATGATGAGTCTATAACTGCTATGTTTACTCATTTTACTGATATAATTAATGGTTTGAAGAGTCTTGGCAAATCTTATACTAACAGTGAGCTTGTAAGGAAGATTCTCAGGTCATTGCCTAGAACTTGGGAAGCCAAGGTGACTGCCATCCAAGAAGCAAAGGACTTGAACACTCTACCTCTAGAAGAGCTTCTTGAATCCTTGATGACTCATGAACTTAGCATGAAGCAACATCAAGAGGATGAAGTCAAAAAGAAAAGAACCATTGCCCTCAAATCCACAACTTCGCCTGATTATGAAACGGATGACACTGAAGATGAAGAACAGGATGAAGAGATGGCACTCATCACCCGAAAATTTAAGAAGTTTCAAAGAAAAAGGAAACAGGGGATGAGAAAGAGATTCACAAAAGGGGAACAAAGCAAAGAAAAAGAGAAAGATCAACCCCTTGTATGCTACGAGTGCAAGAAGCCGGGATATTTAGATCCGAATGTCCACAACTGAAGAAAGGTCCCAAGAAGTTCAAAAAGAAAGCAATGATGGCGACTTGGAGTGCGAGTGATGACTCAAGCTCCGACGAGGAAACCTCAACAGAACAAGCCAACCTGTGCCTGATGGCACACGAAGATGAGGTAACTTCTGAATCCACTAGTGAATTTACTTTTGAAGAATTGCATGAAGCATTCTATGATTTGATTGATGAATTAAAGAAACTAGGGATGAAAAACAAAGAACTGAAATTGAAAAATCAGTCCTTAGTGAAACAAGCTGAAAACCTTTCAATTGAAAAATCCACCTTGATTCAAGAAAATCAAAGCTTAAAGAATGAAATTAACAAGCTGAAACCTATAGTAGATAAGTTCACCTTAAGTTCAAACAAATTAAATATGATTCTTGATAATCAAAAAGCTGTATATGATAAGGCTGGATTTGGATATAATCCCTTTAAGAAACAAAAATTTTTGAAGAATATTTATGTAAATTATTCAAGTAACAAGTCTACAAATACTTCTTGTTTCAAATGTGGTAGAATAGGACATAAATCATACACATGCCTTATTAACAAATATGCAAACACAACTGTAAAGAAAATATGGGTTCCAAAAGGAACCATTTTGACTAACCTAAAAGGACCCAAGAAAACTTGGGTACCTAAGACAGAAACCTGATCTTTGCTTGCAGGTGTGTCTAGCATCCCAAGGAGGAAACAGGAAATGGTATCTTAACAGTAGATGCTCGAGACACATGACTGGTGATGAATCATAATTCATCACGCTTGATGCTAAGGATGGAGGGATGGTTACCTTTGGAGATAATGGCAAAGGAAAGATCATCGGGATAGGTAACATTGGTATCACTCCCTCCAAATACATTGAGAATGTTTTATTAGTTAAAGGTTTAAAGCATAACTTACTTAGCATTAGTCAATTCTGTGATAAAGGGTATAAAGTAGTTTTTGAATCATCTGTTTGCATTGTGACTAGTCCTGTTAACGATGGCATTAAATTTATAGGACATAGGCATGGCAATGTTTATATAGTAGATTTGAATGAATTAGCCAAATTAGACATGCAATGCCTAGTATTCTTGAATGCTAAAGTTAATGAAACTAATTGACTGTGGCATCGTAGACTTGCACATATTAGCATGCATTCTCTTTCAAAATTAATTAAAAAGGAATTAGTTCTCGGTTTGCCAAAATTAAATTTTGAAAAGGATAGAATCTGTAATGCATGCCAATTAGGTAAACAAACTAGAGTTTCATTTAAATCCAAAAATACTGTTTCAACTTCTAGACCTTTAGAGCTCTTACATATGGACTTATTTGGACCAACTAGAACCACTAGTCTAGGAGGAAAATGATATGGCTTTGTAATAATAGATGATTACTCTCGTTTTACTTGGGTTTTTTTTTTGGCACACAAAAATGAAACTTTTCATACTTTCACTAAATTTCATCGAAAAGTCACTAATGAAAAAGGGTTTTCAAATTCAAAATATTAGAAATGACCATGGAACTGAATTTGGAAATCAAGATTTTGAAAATTTTTGTGATGAAAATGGAATTGGCCATAACTTCTCTGCTCCTAGGACACCCCAACAGAATGGGGTAGTTGAAAGAAAAAACAGAACCTTAGAAGAAATGGCCCGTACCATGCTTTGTGAAAGCAACCTTCCAAGATATTTTTGGGCGAAAGCAATTAACACAGCATGTTACATTTTAAATCGTGCTTTGATTAGACAATTTTTAAAGAAAACCCCCTATGAAATTTGGAAAGGAAGAAAACCAAATATTGCATATTTTTATGTTTTTGGTTGCCGATGTTTTGTATTAAATAATGGCAAAAAAAAACTTGGTAAATTTGATGCAAAATCAGATGAAGCAATCTTTCTAGGTTACTCCTCCACTAGTAAAGCATTTAGAGTTTTCAACAAAAGAACTTTAGTAGTTAAGGAATCCATACATGTTGTTTTTGATGAAACTAACGATCTTCCTTCAAGGAAGAATGAGGGTGTTGATGATGCAGATCCACTAATAGAAGGTATGAAGGAGATCACTCTAAAAGATTTAGCAACTCCAGAAGACAAGGATCAAGAAGACGAACAAAATGAGAGAGGTGAAGAAACTCAAGAACAACCTCAAGGTACAAATGACCTACCCAAGGAATGGAGGTATGTTCACAACCACCCTAAGGAGTTAATTATTGGTGATCCTATGCATGGGGTAAAAACCCGTTCTTCACTTAGAGATGTAGTTAATCATTGTGCTTTTGTATCTCATCTTGAACCTAAAACTTTTGAAGAAGCTGAAAATGATCATAATTGGATTAATGCTATGCAAGAGGAACTTAATCAATTTGAAAGAAATAATGTTTGGACCTTAGTAACAAGACCTAAAGATTATTCAATAATTGGCACAAAATGGGTCTTTAGAAACAAATTAGATGAGCATGGAAATGTAATTAGAAATAAAGCAAGACTGGTTGTTAAGGGATATAATCAAGAAGAAGGAATTGATTTTGATGAAACCTTTGCACCTGTTGCTAGATTAGAAGCTATAAGACTTCTACTTGCATATGCTTGCTTTATGAAATTCAAACTATTTCAAATGGATGTTAAAAGTGCATTTTTAAATGGATATATCTCTGAAGAAGTATATGTAGAACAACCCCCTGAATTTGAAAATCATGCTTTTCCTAATCATGTCTTTAGATTAAATAAAGCTTTATATGGATTAAAACGAGCACCTAGAGCATGGTATGAAAGGCTAAGCAAATTTTTACTAAATAATGGTTTTACAAGAGGTAATGTAGATACAACCCTATTTATTAAAAGAAATCAAAATGATATGCTAATTATACAAATTTATGTTGATGACATAATTTTTGGGTCTACTAATAAATCCCTTTGTCAAAACTTTGCTAAGCTTATGCAGGGGGAGTTCGAGATGAGCATGATGGGAGAACTCACCTTCTTCCTCGGACTCCAAATTAAACAATCAAAAGAGGAATCTCCATCACCCAAAGCAAGTACACCAAGGAACTACTCAAAAGATTTGGAATGGAGAACTGCAAACCAATTGGCACACCAATGAGTCCCTCAAGTAAGCTTGACAAGGATGATGAAGGTAAAAGCGTAGACTTAAAATACTACAGAGGTATAATTGGTTCATTACTATATTTAACTGCAAGTAGGCCTGATATCATGTTTAGTGTTTGCTTATGTGCTAGATATCAATCTAATCCTAAAGAATCTCATTTGAATGCTGTTAAAAGAATCCTTAGATACTTAAATGGTACTCAAACTCTAGGGTTATGGTACTCTAAGGACTCACATATTAATTTATTAGGATATTCAGATGCTGATTTTGCTGGATGTAAATTAGATAGAAAAAGCACAAGTGGAACTTGCCAATTTCTTGGAGTTAACCTAATCTCATGGTTTAGCAAGAAACAAAATTCGGTGGCACTGTCTATGGCTGAGGCCGAATACATTGCAGTCGGAAGTTGTTGTGCTCAAATCTTGTGGATTAAGCAATAACTCGAAGACTTTAGAATCAAACTTAATGAAACACCAATAAGATGTGATAACACAAGTGCCATAAATCTATCTAAAAATCCAATTCAACACTCAAGATCCAAACATATTGAAATAAGACATCATTTTATAAGAGAACATGTTCAAAACAAAAATGTAATTCTTGAATATGTTTGCATTGAAAATCAATTAGCTGATATCTTTACAAAGGCCCTTAGTGAGGATAGATTCTGTGAAATTAGGAGAAATCTAGGAATTCTAGATCCATATGCCTAAAATTTCTCAATTTCCAAAGAATTGATGTCAAAAACTCTTAGAGCTCAATTTTCAACATCTATCCTGGTCCCAAAAGCTCAAATTTATCATTCTAAAAACTTATCATTGAGCAAAACTCCTTCTCCCAAAATTTCGAATTTTTCTGGAATTTATTCACATTTTTCCTGATTTTCTGAACTTCATGAGTCGACCCCCATGAGTCGACTCAATGGCAAACTTGTAAATCCCACCAACTTCAAACGGGTTCATTGTTTTTATAAGGGACCCTGTTTGTGAGACGACTCATCTTCTCATCGTCTTCCTTCCAAAAGCCATCTTCTCCAATTCTTTTTGTTCCAAATCCAAGGATCAAATTCGAAGCAATTCTCCCTCCTTCTCTCCACCAAAAATCGCCACCTTAGAAAGGGATTTTCTGTGTTTTCTCGCATTGCTTGGCGCGGTTGGAACGTGCCCTAGCACTTTACCAAACTTCCAAAATCCACTTCTTTTCTCCACCAAAATCCTTCTTTACTCTCTTGTGATCCCTCCTCCACTCCTCCAAGTCTCATTGACTGCTACTAAATTGAATATGGCTCCGAAGATGAAACTTCCTCAAAGAAGAAAGTCAATCCGTGAGCCTGAAGAAATTGTCCGAAAGAAAAGGCATGCTCAGTCTTCAACTGCTCCTACTCCAGCTTCAGTATCTGATCAAGGTCTCCCTCAATCCTTCCTAAGCCCTAGTAAGAATTCTCTTTCTGATAGAAAAGTTGAAACTGGAAAGAATATAGATTTTCGGTTCTTTGAGAAAGAGGGCTTTACTTTTGCAACTAAGATTAAAAACCAAGGATGGGAACTCTACTGCTCCCTTAAGGAAGTCACCTATGTTGACCTAGTTAGAGAATTCTACCAGAACCTACTTTAGGGAAATGGGTCAGTGACTTCAACTGTCAAGGGAATTGATATCTGCTTGGATTCTAGGATATTGGGAGAAATATTACATTTGCCTAGTGAAGGATACTCATATATGGAACTCCCAGTAAAAGAAGAGGGGATCAGAATTATTCTAGGAAAAACCTATTCAGGAAGTTTAAACAAATTGGAAGCAAAGATTTTGTCCATTGAGATGAGGGTCCTGCATCAGATGGTAACAAAGCTCTTCTTTCCTAGGAGTGGTAGGCATGATCTACTGTCTGGCAGAGATGTATGTATCATGTTTCATGTCATCACTCAGACCCCCCTGAACCTCCCTGCACTTAAGATAGAGGCCATGAGAGAAACTTTGAACAGATCCAAGGCACACTTGCCTTATGGTATGGCCCTTACTAGAGTATTTAGGAGGTTTGGAGTTAGCTGTGAGGGGGAGGCACCTACCAAGCTATCTCATGTGGACACTTTCAACCAACACACCCTGCACCGAATGGGATTTATAAAGACTGATGGTGGTTGGATCAAGGGATCTGAGGAGAGAACTGAAGAGAGAACTGAAGAGAGAACTGAAGATAGAGCTGAAGTCAGAACTGAAGACAGAGCTGAAAAAGAAGGTCCATCATCTCCTGTCCATGACTTCAGGGCAGCATCACCGAATATCCAGTTCATTCCTGATACAGAGGCTGGCCCTTCAGAGTTTACTAGGATGCCCACACCAGTGTATCAGCCAGAGAGCAGAGCACCTCCATCAGAGTTCAGACTGGCTGACGATCAGATCGAGCATATTTCACAGCGTGTGGCTTCTTTGCTGTCTAGCCAGTGGAGTAGTACTTCTTTTGCACCTGGAGCTACTTCTTCTGATCAGACCATTACTCCCCACATCTCCACTTTATTTCAGATGATTTCAGATCAGTCCATCTGGATTCAGCAGCTTGAGGACACAGTCTGGAGACTGACTGGCAGAGTTCTTGACTTGCAGGGGCAAGTCCTTGCATTGGCACATCCTCAGCCACAGGAGTCTACTATTGAGGTCACAGACCTCACTGCAGAGGCAGGAAGGCTCAGAGGAGCACTAGAGGGAGGATATGAGTTACTGAGGAGAGAGATCCGAGGATCGAGTGAGCAAGCATCTACTCAGTTCACTGCTCTACTTCAATCTATTTCCAGAGCACTGAACGTACTTGATTCTATCAGACTCACCCTTTCTGTTCAGTCCTTAGCATCTCAGCATACTCAGCCACCCAGTTCATCTCGCTCTCCTGCTCGTGCCAGAGGCAGACGGGGTAGAGGACGCACTTCTGATCCATCAGCTTCTCATCTCATATCTGATGACTCCGATCCTTGACTTGTCTTGATCATTACTAGATCCTAAGTGTTAGTGTCTTAGGATATGTATTTTGGGGCCATGTATTGACAATTAGCTGGTTGACTTTTATATTATGAACTATATAATGAAATAATTATGGTTTTATGGTATCATCTTTTACTTATATTTCTACCTTTTGTAATGATGTCGATCATATTTTGGTTATATATATTCTTCTTGTTGAAATATTGTCTTCTCTTTGTTGTTGTTTGCTGTTGATAATTGCTATATTAAGGGGGAGAAAACATCTGTGATAAACTCTAAAGGGGGAGAAATTAAAGAATTTTTCAGAAAAAGGAGAAGTTAACCATGTTTGATGATATCAAAAAGGGGGAGAAATTAAACAAAAATTAGAGAAATTAAACAAAAATTAGAGAAATTAAACAAAAAGCAACTCATCTAAAGCAAAACCCTAACAGCAAAATCCTAAATTATGAGAAATTTGGCATCAAACAGAAATTAAATAAAAAAAATTCAATTATGAGCAATTAAAGAAAAAGCAACCCATCAAAAGCAAAACTACAAATTATGAGAAATTAATGAATGAATTGAAGAATTTAAAGAACAATATCAGAACAATATCAAAAGTACAATGTAAGTACAATGCAATTATGTAACTTTTAAATTACTTATTTACATATGCTCTGATTTACTTAAAAATTTAAATATGCTCTGATATACTTCAAAATTCAAACTTGCTCTGATACATCTTTTGAAATTTTATTTACCTTGATACATCTTAAGAAATTTAACTTACTCTGATACATCCTAAAATTTTTTTTAACTTGCTCTGATACATTATAAAATTTACTCTGATACAGTGTGAAATTTTCTCTGATACATTGTAAAATCTTTTCTGATAACATTGTAAAAATTATTTTTCTTGCTCTGATACATTGCAAAATTTATTTCTTTTCTCTTGCTCTGATATATCTTAAACTCAAAATGAGAATATCTTCAAATCCTTAAGCAAATGGATAAATTATTTTTGTATATGACCATTTATATTACATGCCAAAAGAATCATACTCTTTTCAAGCATATACACCTATAATGCATTCTTTTGAAATTAGTGATTCACATAAATACTTTTGTTCAAATATTTTATCATCATCAAAAAGGGAGAGATTGTTGCTCCTAGATTGATTTTGATGATTACAAAGCAGATTGAAGGGATACAAATAATTTTAAATTGATAAAGTCCTTATGCTCTTCAAGGGTAAAATCATAATTTTACTAAAATTTTGATTTGATAGTATCATTTGATAGAACAAATAATTTGTAAACTATTGGTGAAAATTTCATTGTTTTTGGAGTTATATTTTTGAAGTTATGTAGGTTTGAAGTGCATGAGTCGACTCATGAGTCAACTCATGGCACTATGAGCTGATTGGCACGCAAAAAAAATTCCCATGGCACGCTGGATTTTTGGCGTGGCACGACCTGTGAGTCGACTCATGAGTCGACCCACAAGGCATGAGTCGACTCATGAGTCGACCCCTGCTGATTTGAGCCAAGAATTTCCAGAAATCCATGTTTCTGGTCTTTGCAACAGAAGTCGACTCATGAGTCGACTCCTGAAGCATGAGTCGACTCATGAGTCGATCCCTGCGGCGGAAAATATCAGCAACGGCTATTTTTTTGCCCGTTTTAATTGCCTTTTATGCTTTCTAAAATTGCTCTAACGGCTCTTTATCTGCATAAATTATTTTCTCTTGCTTCTAATGCTATAAAATGTTTCAAATGGTGAAAGAAATTGCAGATTGAAAAAGATCAAAGCAGATCAATCGGCAGATCAAACAAGAGATCAAATTTATTAAGAGGATCCAAAATATACACGAAGTGATCAAAGAGATATTTGAGAGAAAAAGAAAAGAGGATCCAAAATCCACACGAGAGATTGTGAAAGAGATTCAAGAGCATTCAAAGAGAGGATTTGTCACGCCTATTGTTTCAACCTTGATCTAGAAATCGTTCAAAGCCTTCAAGAGATCTTCAATCAACGATCATCCTCTTCTCAAGCATTCATTCAAGCGTTCATCCACCTTGAGAAAATTCAAAAAGGGTTTCTTCATTTGAGTAAAGTGTTTTTAATTGTTATATTCGCTCATTTAAGGAGCTGTTATTGTATTAATTTGTGCTCTAAGCTATTTTACTCTTTGTGAGTATTTGTTCTTGTTTTTGGAGGATTTCCAAAACAAGGGAAGGTTGATCCGAACCTGAAATCGGAGTGTTTTGGGTTGACTTGTACTCGGGAAACAAGTAGACTAGCTTGGGATAGCTAGTGTCGGAGTTTCCGACGTTTTGTATTCGGGTTGAATACAAGTATAGTGGATTGAAATTCTCAAGTAGGAGCTTGGGGAGTGGATGTAGGTGCAAGGTTGGCATCGAACCACTATAAATCCTTGTGTTTGTGGTGTGCTTTATCGCTTCACTTTATTTCTTTATTATATCCTTGCATTCCTGCTTTAGGTAATTAATATTGAATTAAAATCTTTATCTTGTTCATCATAAGTAATTAATTAAGTCTAAAATTTTTAGAAACCCAATTCACCCCCCCTCTTGGGTTGCATAGCTGGGCAACAGTATCCCTCCGACTTGAGATCACCATGGTGACTGAAAGAAAAATACCCTACAAGCCAATCGCATATGGGATGCGATCGGATGTTTATTATAATTTATCTTTCAAACTCATTTAATTGATATTTATTTTAATAAAATAGATATTTTTGATTCATTATATGCTGCATCTTATTATTCTTAAGATTATAATGAACCCCATAGGTCCGAACAATAATTTTAGGGCCGTGATGTGATCATGCCAGTGAGGTCAAAATCTTTGATAGCTCTAACCTAAAATATTTCTAGTCGTTGGTGCATTGAGTCGGAGATCAATGATACCGATAAGACTGGTATGTCCTATGCATGCTAAAAAATGAGGGTGGTTGATCTCACAACCACTTGTGTGGTGACACTACTACAAGGATATGGGTGCTCATTAGAGAATGAGTTCACTGAATTAATTTACGAGAGAATATTAGATGGAGTTTTATTTATATGTCAACTAATGATTCTCTAGTGGGAGTTGTGTAAGTGAGCCTTAGAACTGAGGTCACCATGGTATCTTGTGTACATAGATCCATATTTTGGTTCACTACCTAGCTTGGTTCTTTGATCCTTGTATGGGGTATTTTGGATATGATAAAGTGTGCATAGGGGTTATGAGTGGTTAATAAGAGATCAATCACTCCTAGTAAGGGGAGCGAACATCCTATGTGATCTCATAGGATGATGATTCTGGAAGTCTTTGGCCAAAGCAGGGTGATAATTAGAAAAGAATTTCTAATGTATCATCAATTGAATCATCACTTTAGATCGAGATACATAAAGATACATGATTAAGTTTGACATATTTTTATGCCCACAGCTCATCTGGGATGTTGTTTGACTGAAGGATTGAATTACACGAGAACTTACCACTGAAGGATATTTTGATAATTTTTTACCAAAATTATAAATCTTTTAGATAGTTATGACATATTGCTAGACATCAATCTTGACTTGTGAGATTATCAAAATTAAAAGAATTTGATTTTGAAATCAATTTGGAAGAGTCCAAGTTGATTTTAATTGAGACTCTTCGGGTGATCTAATCTCATTGGATTAGGGTTACGTCGAAAGTCTGGATCCACTGCTGGCTAGATTTGAAACCCAATGGATTACACACTTTAAGATTTTACATTGATCTGATCTAATTAGAGTTTAATATAAATTGTATAGGTTAATTTGATATGCTAGCACATTGTATTAACCCAAGTTCTCAAATTGGTTTAGATCAAAGTGTTTGAGCTAACCTAGACCAGTTGGCTTTGACCTAACAGGATTGAGTCAATTTAAATTGGAACCTTATCCAACTTGAATTAGTTTCAAGTGGAGAAGGACTCCTCTATGCCTGCAAGAAGCCACGACAAAAAATAAATGCCGCCCACCACTTTATGGCATGTGAAGTGGAGAGTCCTTCTTAAAGAAGGCTCTTAACTAACATGCATTGCCTTAAATTTCTGATAAAAAATTCTATGTTTTGTCACCAAAATTTATTAAATTTTTTATGAAATATAGAAGACTAAGAGTTCTTCTACTCTAACTAATTGGATCACCAAAAATTTACTCAATAAATTTATTTGATGCATGGGAAGTTGGAGCGCCAAAGGTTGGCGCCCCTTCATCCCATGAGACATCTCCTGGTCCCCTATTTATAGGGGACACCCAATATGGATTCTTGTGGTAATTTTTTGGCTGAGACTAAGAGGAGAGATGTGGTAAATATAAAAAAAGTTTTAAAAAAATTTTAAGAAAAAAAAAATTTGAGTGGCAAAAGTTGTTACAAGGATGGTGAGATTTTCAGCAAGTGTTGCTTGAGTGCCCTAGGATTTGATTTTTTCATGTGTTGGAGTCAAAAATCAAATTCTAAGTTGTATGACATCTGAAGAGTATCTTTTTGGTATCATTCTGATGGTAATATTTAAAGCAACTAGATTTTGATGCGATCGTGATGCAAGTTCGAAGTCGGCAATATTCTTGAGAAGATAAGGCTGCGGCCGCGCACCGATTGGGAAGGACTTTGGCCAACTTTCGTGTGGATCACCATTGGAGGACTTCTACCTTGGGGTCTTGTAAAAAATACTAATATATCATTTTTTTTATATTGGTTAAAGTATAATTTTCTATCTCTTTGCATGCTTGAATTTGCTTTGATCGTGATCGGCAAAGTGATTCTAAGGTTTTGGGTTTGGCTCGATAGTTTTATTTGATAAAGCTATTGATTTGCTTATTTTAAATTTTTTAAAAATTATTTTTTACTATGTGATCGAAACTCAATAGTGGTATTAGAGCCATCATTATCTGATTCAATCAAACAAGTGCAATAGTTGTGCATACAATCATTCTTGTGCATATCTTGCTAAAAAGTTTTGCATTGATTTATAACATCAATCCTTTAAACTCAAAAATTATTTTGACTTTATATATGCCATGATATTTAATTTTAGTTATTAAATTATTAATTTAAATAATTTTGAAATTTATATTATCATGTTTGTATGATGCTCAAATTGATATATTGTTAAGGGTGTAAAGTATGCTTAATGTGATTAGAGTTTGCTATTTTTTCTTTGATATGCTTGACATATGTTTGATATCCATTGCACCCTTATATAATTTTAGCATGTCATATGATTACTATTTAGAATAGTAGAAGCATGTCAAGTTGCATAATTTGTAGTGTACATTTTATGTGGTTGTAGTTAGGATGTGCCGAGACCAATTTAAAGTCCCTCGTCAAATTAAATTAAGTTGCAATATCGAGATTCACTTTTTAATCAAAAATTGAATTCTTAAGATCAATTGATGTCGAGAAAAGTGTGATAGGTGATTTTCTAATTAGATCCGTATACTGGTCTGGTCAACTCTATTGGTGTCTAGAAAAATTATAGGGAGCCTCCCACCTACTTACCTGACTAATTTGGTCTTGTTAATTTTTGAACTTAGATTGATTAGTGATGTAGACATTACAAGTGCCTTCCTTCAAACTTGATTGATAGAGTATGTCAAGATCTTAGTGAGCATGTTGTGCTATCCACAAGGCTTACTATAGAAATTGACATGATGTTGATCAAGTATATATTGATGCTTATGGCATATTTTAATAGTATTGCTTTGTTATGCTATACACAAAGGCAGCATTGTTTAAGTATGACTATATAAGATTGAAGGGTCAACTTAACTAGAACACTATAGTTTGTTATGCTATCCATAAGACTATATGTGATCTAAAGGCCAGAAGAAAAGATGTTGAGAATTGTAAAGGTACAATTGGTAAAAAGTTACCTACTCTTGAACTCATGAATACTTGTTGTGCTATCCATAAGGTGTTTGTGAGGAATAGGGATCTCAACCCTACTAAGAAATATTAGAATATTTCTCTATTTTCATATTTGAGGGCTATGAAGTTTGATAAAATAGTGGAAGACACAATTAAATAAAAGTCTTAGTCTAGTTGTGCATGTCACCATGAGTTGTCCACTTATATTATACTTGTTGTTGTAGATTAGCTTCACTCATGATATTTTCACTTTCACTTAGAGGTATCGTAGATGCAAACAAGTTGACTGGACCTACCTATATCGACTAGTTAAGGAACTTGAGAATTATTCTCACTCAGGAGAAAGTCTCCTATATTCTGGATAAACCTGCTCTAGATTCTCTTGGGGAAGATGCTTTTGAGGAGGATAGAACTACATACAAGATGTGAAAAGATGATGGTGTGACTGTCAAATGTATCATGCTTGCCTCCATGAGCAATGAGCTCCAGAGGCAGCATGATGATATGGATGTTCCCTTTATTCTCCTTAATCTTAAGGAGCTATATGGGGAATAAAGTCAAACTGCTTGATATGAGATATTGAAGTAGTTGTTCCATGCCCGTATGATTGAAGGTTCTTCCATGCAAATGCATGTTCTAAAGATGATTGATTTGATCACTCATCTAGGACAACTAGGTTTTGCCATAGACGGTGAACTAAGTCAGGATTTGATCCTGCAGTCTCTCTCTGACTCATTTTCTTAGTTTGTCATTAATTATCATATGAACAAACTGAACATGAGCTTGCTAGAATTGCTGAATATGTTGAAAATAGCAGAGAGCCATTTCAAGGGTGAAAAGGCTCAGGTCCTTCATATTGATAAGATCGGCAAGAAGAAGGCAAAGAAGAGTTCTAAGAAAAAGATAAATCCTAAGGCTAGCATCTCCAAGAAGAAGGCGAAGAATATCTCCGCCAAAGGTACTTATTATCACTATGGCAAAGAGGGTCATTGGAAGAAAAATTGCAAGGAGTACCTTGCAACCGTGAAATCGACAAGCATTGCTAAAGGATTGTATATGATACAAACTAATTTATCATTAAGTACTTCATTTTTAGATTCTTGGATATTGGATACCGTCTGTAGCTCACACCTTTGCAAATTATTGCAGAGTCTATAAAAAATAAGAAATTTGAATAAAGGTGACTTCAAGTTGTTTGATGCTGGTGGAGAGTCCATTCAGGCCGAACCCATAGGAACCAAGGTTTTGAAGTTACCTTCGGGCAGAATTATAAAATTGAAGACCTATTATTATATTTCAAATATTGTTAGAAACATTATTTTTGTACCGTTGTTATTGGAACAAGGTTTTGAAATAATTGCAAAGAACAATAGTTGTTCTATATATTTTTCTCATAAATATTATGGAAGTGCTTTTATTGATAATGGTCTTATGTTTCTTTTACTTAATGATAATGTGCTTCATATTGATAATATGAAGAAAAGAAAGAGAGAGGATATGAATGTCATATATCTCTAGCACTGCCGACTTGGCCATATAAATGAGTCAAAGATTAACAAGTTATACAAAGATAATTTTTTTAATCTTTATGATTATGAATCATATGGAACTTGTGAATCTTACCTCATGAAAAAAATGATCAAGACTCCATTTACTGGATATGAAGATAAGGCGAGTGACATTTTGAACCTTGTACATACTGATGTATGTGGTCCAATATTGACTCAAGCCAGAGATTGATATTCTTACTTCATCACGTTTACTGATGATAGCTCAAGATTTGGATATGTGTATTTAATAAAACACAAATTTGAAGTCTTTGACAAATTTAAAAAGTATCAAAGAATGATTGAGAAACAAACTGATAAAAGTATTAAAATTTTTCAATCGAATCGAGGAGAAGAATACTTATCTAGTGAGCTCCTCGATTATTTGAAACAAAATGGAATACTCTCTCAATGGATATCTCCTTATACTCCATAATTAAATGAAATTGTGGAAAGGAGAACTACACCTTATTAGATATGGTGTGGTCCATGATGTGTTTTATGGATCTTCCATTATCCTTTTAGAGATATGTCCTCGAGGCTGCAGCATATATTTTAAATAAAGTACCTTCGAAATCTATTTCTATCACTCCATATGAAATATGAAAAGGTAAAAGACCCAATCTTAAGCATCTTAAGATTTAGGGTTGTCCGGCTTATGTGAAAATTATTGATGGACATAAGTTGGATGTTAGATCAAAAAACTACAGATTTGTAGTTATCCCAAGGAGAGTATAGGATACTACTTCTATAATCCTACTCAACAAAAGGTGTTTGTTGGTAGGCAAATCATTTTCTTAGAGAAACGTTTATCCAAGGAGGAGGTAGTGGGAGGTTTGTTGAACTTGAGAAAGTTCAAAACTTATAATCCATCCAGGACTCACCAAATGGTTCGCAACTAGATGTGCCCATTGTTGAGGCACAGCCACTTCACACACCTCCTCTCCAAAGATCAAGTAGAGTACGTAATGTACCACTCAGGTATGGGTTTATCATTGAGTATGACAATACAACCCACATCATTGAGAATGATGATTCCACGACCTATTCGAAAGCTGTCATGTGTAGTGACTCTGACAAG
Organism: Elaeis guineensis; assembly: GCF_000442705.2. Taxonomy (NCBI): domain Eukaryota; kingdom Viridiplantae; phylum Streptophyta; class Magnoliopsida; order Arecales; family Arecaceae; genus Elaeis; species Elaeis guineensis. The sequence goes on along the minus strand of NC_025996.2, from coordinate 97,533,820 downwards.
TGGCTCAATGCCATAAAATCCGAAATAGACTCCATGTATGCCAACCAAGTATGGACTTTGGTTGATGTGCCTGAGAGTATGACCCCAATAGACTGCAAATGAGTCTTCAAAAAAAAAGATTGGAGCAGATAGCCAGGTAGAGACCTATAAGGTCAGGCTTGTGGCAAAATATTTCAAACAAAAATAAGGTCTTGATTATGAAGAAATCTTTTTGCCGGTAGTCATGCTCAAGTTTATTCAGATAATGCTTGCTATTGCAGCATACCATAACTATGAGATCTGACAGATAGATGTCAAGACTACCTTCCTCAATGAAAACTTTGAGGAAGAAGTCTATATGACTCAGCCAGAGGGATTTATCTCAAGTGGGAGAGTAAATTTGGTATGCAAGCTCAATAGATCCATTTATAGATTAAAGCAAGCATCGAGGAGCTGGAATATCCATTTTGATGAGATAGTCAAATCATTTGGCTTCATCAAAAATATGGATAAACCTTGTATGTACAAGAAGAATAGTGAGAGTGCTATTGTCTTCTTGATCTTGCATATGGATGACATACTGCTCATTGGAAATGATATCTTGATATTACAATCAGTCAAAACTTGGTTATCATAAAAGTTTTTCATGAAAGACTTGGGTGAGGCAGCCTATATAATTGGTATTAAGATCTATAGGATAGATCGAATAGGATGCTAGGCTTGTCCCAGTCTAGGTACATTGACCTTATGTTGAAGAGGTTCAACATGGAGGGAAGTAAAAGAGATTACTTGCCCATAGGTCATGGCATACAATTCTGTAAGAAGATGTCTCCTAAGACACCTGAAGAGAGAAATAGAATGAGTTCTATTCCTTATTTTTTGACTGTAGGATCAATAATATATGCTATGTTATGTACCAGACCTGATGTTGCCTATGCCTTAGGCATTGTAAGTAGACTTCAGACTGATCTCGGGGAGGATTATTGAAAAGCTGTGAAAAACATACTCAAGTACTTGAGAAGGACTAGAGATATTTTTCTGATATATGGTGGATCTGATTTAAAATTGAAAGGTTATACCGATTCTAATTTTTAATCTGATCCGGATGATAGAAAATTGATATTCGAGTATGTGTTCACTCTGTATGGTGGTGTAGTAAGTTAAAAAAGTTTCAAACAGCAAACGGTTGCTGACTCAATCACTGAGGCTGAGTATATTGCTGCAAGTGAAGCTGCTAAAGAAGCCATCTGGATGAAAAAATTCATCACAGAGTTGGGTGTGGTTCTGAGGATTGAACAACCAGTGTCCTTTATTGTGATAATATTGGGATAGTTGCTCAAGCAAAAGAACCAAGGTCTCACCATAAATCTAAGTACATCCTAAGATGGTTCCACCTCGTTCGGAAGATAGTCGAAAGACGTGATGTGATCGTGGAGTGAGTTGACGCCAAGAGCAATATAACCGACCTGTTCACTAAGACCTTATCAATGCAGTAGTTTGATCATCATCTTGATAGTATGGGTATCAAGTATAGGGGCGATTGGCTTTAAGTGCAAGTGGGAGATTGAAAGAATAATACTTTACAAGCCAATCGCATATGGGATGTGATTGGGTGTTTATTGTAATTTATCTTTCAAACTCATGTAATTGATATTTATTTTAATAAAATAGATATTTTTGATTCATTATATGCTGCATCTTGTTGTTCTTAAGATTATAATGGACAATAGTTTTAGGACCGTGATGAGATCACACCAGTGAGACCTAAATCTTTGATAGCCCTAATCTAAAATATTTTTAGTCATTGGTGTATTGAGTTGGAGATCAATGATATCGGTAAGACTGGCATATCCTATGTATGCTCAAAAATGAGGGTGGTTGATCTCATAACCACTTGTGTGGTGACACTAATATAAGGATATGGGTGGTCATTAGAGAATAAGTTCACTGAATTAACCTATGAGAGAATATCAGATGGAGTCTTATTTATATATCAACTGATGATTCTCTAGTGGGAGTTGTGTAAGTGATCCTTAGACCTGAGGTCACCATGATACTTTATGTACATGGATCCATATTTTGGTTCACTATCTAGCTTGATTCTTTGATCCTTGTGTGGGGTATTCTAGATATGGTGAAGTATGTATGAAGGTTGTGAGTGATCAATAAGGGATCAGTCACTCTTAATAAGAGGAGCGAACATCCTATGTGATCGTCAATCTTGACTTGTGGACTCATCAGAATTGAAGGAATTTGATTCTGAAATTAATTTGGAAGAGTCCAATTTGATTGGGACTCTTTGGGTGACCTAATCTCATCGGATTAGGGTTACGTCAAAAGTTTGGGTCCATTGCTAGCTAGATTTAAAATTTAATGGGTTACACACTTTAAAATTTAGCCTTGGTCTAATTTAATTAGAGTTTAATATAAATTCTATAGGTTAATTTGATATGCTAGCATATTGTATTAATTCAAGTTTCCAAATTGGTTTAGATCAAAGTGTTTGAACTAACCTAGACTAGTTGGCTTTGACCTAATGGGATTGAGTCAATTTAAATTGGAACCTTATCCAATTTGAACAAGTTTCAAGTGGAGAAGGAGTTCTCTGCGTCCATGAGAAGCCATAGCAAAAAATAAATGCCGCCTACCACATTATGGTGCGTGAACTGGAGAGTCCTTCTTAAAGAAGGCTCTTAACTAACATGCATTGCCTTAAATTTTTGATCAGATATCCTAGTTTTTTCACCAAAATTTATTGAATTTTTTATGACATGTAGAAGACCAAGAGTCCTTCTACTCCAAATAATTGGATTACCAAAAATTCACTTGGTGAATTTATTTGGTGCATGGGAAGTTGGAGCACCAAAGGTTGGCACCCCTTCATCCCATGAGATGTCCTCTGGTCTCCAATTTATAGGGGATGCCCCATATAGATTCTTATGGTTATTTTTGACTGAGACCAATAGTAGGGGCATGGTAAATATAATAAAAATTTTTAAGAAAAAAAGAGAGAATTTTGAGTGGCAAAAGTTGCTACAAGGGTGGTGAGATTTTCAGCAAGTGTTGCTTGAGTACCCTAGGATTTGGTTTTTTTCATATGTTGGAGTCAAAAATAAAATTTTAAGTTGTATGATATTTGAAGAGCATCTTCTTGATATCATTTTGGTGATAAGATCGAAAGCAACTGGATTTTGATGCGATCGTGACGTAAGTTCAAAGCTGGCAGTGTTCTTGAGAAGACAAGGCTGCGACAGCGCACCGGTTGGGAAGGAATTTGGCCAACTTTCATGTGGATCACCATTGAAGGACTTCTACCTTGAGGTCTTATGGAAATACCAATATACTATTTTTTTATATTTATTAAATTATAATTTTCTATCTCTTTGCATGCTTGAATTTGCTTTGATCGTGATCGGCAAAGTGATTCTAAGGTTTTAGGTTCGGCTCGATAGTTTTATTTGATAAAGCTATTGATTTGCTTGTTTTAAATTTTTTAAAAATTATTTTTTACTGCATAGCCAAAATTCAATAGTGGTATTAGAGTCATCTTTGTCTGATTCGATCAAACAAATGCTTGTGCATAGAATCATTTTTGTGTATATCTTGCTAAAAAATTTTGCATTGATTTATAGCATCAATCCATTAAACTCAAAAATTATTTTTGACTTTATATATGCCATGATATTTAATTTTAGTTATTAAATTATTAATTTATGATTATTTTGAAATTTATATTATCATGATTGTATGATGCTCAAATTGATGCATTGTTAAGGGTGTAAAGCATGCCTAATGTGATTAGAGTTTGCTATTTTTTCTTCGATATGCTTGACATATGTTTTGATATCTATTGCACCCTTATATGATTTTAGCATGTCATATGATTGCTATTTAGAATAGTAGAAGCATGTCAAGTTGCATAATTTATAGTGCATATTTTATGTGATTGTAGTTAGGATATGCCGAGATCAGCTTAAAGTCCCTCGTCAAATTATATTAAGTTGTAATATTAGAATTCACTTTTTAATCAAAAGTCAAATTCTTAAGATCAATTGGTATCGAGAAAAGTGTGGTAGGTGGTTTTCTAATTAGGTCTGTATGCTGGCCTGGCCAACTCTGTTGGTGTCTAGAAAAGCTACGGAGAGCCTCCCACCTACTTACCTAGCTAATTTGGTCTTATTTATTTTCGAACTTAGATTGATTAGTGATGTAGACATTACAAATACCTTCCTTCAAACTTGATCGATAGAGTATGTCAAGATCTTAGTGAGCTTGTTGTGCTATCCACAAGGCTTACTATAGAAATTGATATGATGTTGACCAAGTGCATATTGATGCTTATGGCATATTTGAATAGTGTTGCTTTATTGTACTATCCACAAAGACAGTATTGTTTAACTATGATCATATAAGATTGAAGGGTCAACTTAACTAAAACACTATAGTTTGTTGTACTATCCACAAGACTATATGTGATCTAGAGGTCAGAATGGAAGATGTTGAGAATTGTAAAGGTATAATTGGTAAAGAGTTACCTACTCTTGAACTCATGAATGCTTGTTGTGCTATCTACAAGATGTTTGTGAGGAATAAAAATCTCAATCCCACTAAGAAATATTAGAATATTTTTCAATTTTCATATTTGAGGGCTATGAAGTTCGATAAAATAGTGAGAAATACAATTAGATAAAAGTTTTGGTCTAGTTGTGTATGTCTTCATGAGTTATCCACTTATATTATGTTCTTATTGTTATAGATTAACTTTACTTATGGCATCCTCACTTTTACTTAGAGGTATCCTAGATGCAAACAAGTTGACTGGACCTAACTATGTTGACTGGTTCAGGAACTTGAGAATTATTCTCACTCAGAAGAAAGTCTCCTATATTCTAGATACACCTGCTCCAGATTCTCTTGGGGAAGATGCTTTTGAGGAGGATAGGGCTGCATATAAGATGTGAAAAGATGACAGTGTGACTGTCAAATATATCATGCTTGCCTCCATGAGCAATAAGCTTCAGAGGCAGCATGAAGACATGGACGTTCCCTCTATTCTCTTTAATCTTAAGGAGCTATATGAAGAACAAAATCAAACTACTCGATATGAGATATCAAAGTAGTTGTTCCATGCTCGAATGACAAAAGGTTCTTCCATGCAAATGCAAGTTCTAAAGATGATTGATTTGATCACTCATTTGGGATAATTGAGTTTTACCATGGATGGTGAACTAAGCCAGGATTTGATCCTGCAATCTCTTCTTGACTTCTTTTTTTAGTTTGTCATTAATTATCACATAAACAAACTGAACATCAGCTTGCTGGAACTGCTGAACATGTTGAAAATAGCAGAGAATCATTTTAAGGGTGAAAAGACTCAGGTCCTTCATGTTGTAAGATTAGCAAGAAGAAGGCAAAGAAGGATTCTAAGAAAAAGATAAACCTTAAGGCTAGCATCTCCAAGAAGAAGGTGAAGAAAATCTCCGACAAATGTACTTATTATCACTGTGGCAAAGAAAGCCACTGAAGAAGAAATTGCAAGGAGTACCTTGCAATCGTGAAATCAGCAAGCATTGCTAAAGATTTATATATGATACAAACTAATTTATCATTAATTACTTCATTTTCAAATTCTTGGGTATTGGATACCGCCAGTGGCTCACACCTTTGCAAATCATTGTAGGATCTACAGAAAATAAAGAATCTGAATAAAGGTGACTTCAAGCTATTCGATGCTAGTGGAGAGTCCATTCAGGCCGAAGGTGTAGGAACCAGGATTTTGAAGTTGCCTTCGGATAGAATTATGAAACTGAAGATTTGTTATTATATTTCAAATATTGTTAGAAACATTATTTCTATGCCGTTGTTATTAGAACAAGGTTTTGAAATAATTACAAAGAACAATAGTTGTTCTATATATTTTTCTAATGAATATTATGGATGTGCCTTTATTGATAATGATCTTATATTTCTTTTACTTAATAATAATGTGCTTCATGTTGATAATATAAAGAAAAGAAAGAGAGAGGATGTGAATGTTTCATACATCTGGCACTATCGACTTGCCCATATAAATGAGTCAAGGATTAACAAGTTATACAAAGATAATTTCTTTGATCCTTATGATTATGAATCATATGGAACTTGTGAATCCTGCCTCATGGAAAAAATGATCAAGATTTCATTTATTGGACATGGGGATAAGGCGAGTGACATTTTGGTCCTTATACATACTGATGTATGTAGTCCAATATCGACTCAAGTCAGAGATGGATATTCTTACTTCATCATGTTTACTGATGATAGGTCAATGTTTGGATATGTGTATTTAATAAAATACAAATCCGAAGTCTTTGATAAATTTAAAGAGTATCAATGAATGGTCGAGAAATAAACTGATAAAAGTATTAAAACTCTTCGATCAGATCGAGGAGGAGAATACTTATCCAGTGAGTTTCTCGATTATTTCAAATAAAATAGAATACTCTCGATACCTCCTTATACTCCATAATTAAATAAAATTATGAAAAGGAGGAATCATACCTTATTAGATATAGTACGGTCCATGGAATACTTATCTAGTGAGTTTCTCGATTATTTCAAATAAAATGGAATACTCTCGACACCTCCTTATACTCCATAATTAAATGAAATTATGGAAAGAAGGAATCATATCTTATTAGATATAATGCGGTCCATGATGTATTTCATCGATCTTCCATTATCTTTTTGGGGATGCACCCTCGAGGTTGCAGCATATATTTTAAATAAAGTACATTCAAAATTAATTTCTAGCACTCCATATGAAATATGGAAAGGTAAAAGATCCAATCTTAAGCATCTTAAGATTTGGGGTTACCCAGCTTATGTGAAAAATGTTGATGGACATAAGCTGGATGCTAGATCAGAAAAATACAGTTTTGTAGGTTATCCCAAGGAGAGTATAGGATACTATTTCTATAACTTGACTTAACAAAAGGTGTTTGTTGGTAGGCATGCCATTTTCTTGGAGAAAGAGTTTATCCAAGAAGGTGGCAGTGGGAGGTTTGTTGAATTTGAAGAAGTTCAAAACCTACAATTCCATCCAGGACTCACCAAATGGTTCGCAACCAGATGTGCCCATTGTTGAAGCACTGCCACTTCACACACCTCCTCTCCGAAAGTCGAGTAGAGTGCATAATGTACCACTCAACCATGGGTTTGTCATTAAGTATGACAATACAACCCACATCATTGAGAATGATGATGCCATGACCTATTCGAAAGCTGTCATGAGTAGTGACTCTGACAAGTGGCTCAACATCATGAAATCCAAAATGGACTCCATGTATGCTAACCAAGTATAGACTTTGGTTGATATGCCTGAGAGTGTGACCCTAATAGGCTGCAAATGGGTCTTCAAAAAAAAGATTGGAGCAGATGGCTAGGTGAGACCTACAAGGTCAGGCTTGTGGCAAAAGGTTTCAGACAAAAATAAGATGTTGATTATGAAGAAACTTTTTTGTTAGTAAACATGGTCAAGTCTATTCGGATAATGCTTGCTATTGCAGCATACCATAACTATGAGATTTGGCAGATGGATGTCAAGACTGCCTTCTTCAATAAAAATCTTGAGGAAGAAGTCTATATGACTTAGTCAGAGGGATTTATCTTAAGTGGAAGAGCAAATCAGGTATGCAAGCTCAATAGATCCATCGAGGAGTTGGAACATCCATTTTGATGAGACAGTCAAATCATTTGGCTTCATCAAAAATATAGATGAGCCTTGTGTGTACAAGAAGAATAGTGAGAGTGCTATTGTCTTCTTGGTCTTGTATGTGGATGACATACTATTCATTGAAAATGATATCCCGATGTTGCAATCGGTCAAAATTTGGCTATCACAAAAAATTTCCATGAAAGATTTGGGTGAGGCATCCTATATACTTGGTATTAAGATCCATAGGGATAGATCGAATAAGATGCTGGGCTTGTCTCAGTCTAGGTACATTGACCTTGTGTTGAAGAGGTTCAACATGAAGGGAATTAAAAGAGATTACTTGCCCATAGGTCATCGCATACAACTCTATAAGAAGATGTCTCCTAAGACACCTGAAGAGAGAAATAGAATGAGTTCTATTCCTTATGCTTCGACTATAGGATTAATAATGTATGCTATGTTATGTACCAGACCTGATGTTGCCTATGCCTTGGGCATTGTAAGCAAATTTCAGGCTGATCCCAGAGAGGATTATTAGAAAGCTGTAAAAAACATACTCAAGTACTTGAGAAGGACTGGAGATATTTTTCTGATATATGGTGAATCTGATTTAAAACTGAAAGGTTATACCGATTCTAATTTTTAATCTGATCCGGATGATAGCAAATTGATATCTAGATAGGTGTTCACTCTGTATGGTGGTGCAGTAAGTTGAAAAAGTTCCAAACAGCAAATGATTGCTGACTCAGTCACTGAGGCTGAGTATATTGCTTCAAGTGAGGCTGCTAAGGAAGCCGTTTGGATGAAGAAATTCATCATAGAGTTGGATGTGGTTTCGGAGATTGAACAACCAGTGTCCCTTTATTGTGATAATACTGGGACAGTTGCTCAAGTCAAAGAATCAAGGTCTCACCATAAATCCAAGTACATTTTAAGATGGTTCCACCTCATTTGAGAGATAGTCGAAAGATGCGAGTTGACACCAAGAACAATACAGCGGATCCATTCACTAAGGTCTTGTGAATGCAGTAATTTGATCGCCATCTTGATAGTATGGGTATCAAGTATAGGGACGATTGGCTTTAAGTATAAGTGGAAGTGGAAGTTTGAAAGAATAATGCCCTACAAGCCAATCACATATAGGATGCGATCGAGTGTTTATTATAATTTATCTTCCAAACTCATGTAATTGATATTTATTTTAATAAAATAGATATTTTTGATTCATTATATGCTGCATCTTATTGTTCTTAAGATTATAATGAACCCCTTAGGTCCGGACAATGATTTTAGGACCGTGATGGGTGAAGTGAAATGTAGTGCAGGGGTAAAATGGTAATTTTAAAACCTTTTCAAAATCACTATTTTACAGTGAAAATTATTAATTAATCTAATTAATTAATATATATTTACCCAACACTAAGATCTAAATATGATATACAGCATGCATACATTTGAATTTGAAATTCAAATTTGAACAGTAAACAATTTACTGTTATGTGTTCAGAACACAATACCTTTGTGCGGGTAGTCGATCGCCGTAATCTGATCATCGTCAGGAGAGTCTGATCATTGCAATATAGCCACACAGTGTGTCTGACCTCTGCAGATCATCCACATAAAGCTCTCGGTCTGATCGGCTCCTCACGAATGCTAGTTTGTGACTGCACCTTTTTGATGGCCGATGTTGATCGAACTCCTTCGATCGATGTCTGCTGACTCCTTGAATGCTCCAAATTATCAGCAAAGGTGGTAGAGAGGTTGATGATGCTCTCCCTAAAGTTTGGTGGGCTCACGACACTCATAGCTTACGTTCTCACTTCCCGAACCCTAAGCCAAAACCCTAGGGTACACAAGAAAACTCTGTGCCCACTTTTGTTTCTTTTCTTTTCTTTTCTCTCGAAAGGTTTTGGACCTTCACCTCACACAGAAAGCTTCCTCACACCCCCTTCTTTCTCTCAGAAAAATTCAATGCACGCCCCACATCTCTTTCTCTTTTAAAACAGTGCAAGACGTGTCTTATCCACGTGAGAGGATAAAGATAAGTGGTTACACACTTGAATTCAAATTGAATTTGAATTCAAATGCAAACCAAATCATCCCTATCCACTCTGGGCATGAGAAGAGAAGGGGCATGGCTTCTTTGTGTGTGAAAAAATTTCATGAGAAACTCTTTCTCCTATATGATAAGTGGCGCACAAGATGGATAAGCAAGAAGGCGCAAGGGATAAGTTATCCATTCAAATTCAAACACCATTCGAATTTGAATGGCTAACAAATCAAGTTTATCCAAAAATTGGCACACAAGAGTGGGCATGAGATGCCTTCTGTGTGGTAGAAAATTCATGAGAAGTTGCTTCTCGTGAATTCAAATGGGCGCTGAAGAAGTGAGGTGGCGCAGGGAAAAATGTCAAGGTGGTTTGAACCTAATTGAGCCAACCTAATTAAAATAGATTAAGCGCAATAAGACTAAATTAAACCCAACTTAATTAAGCTTAATTAGACACAATAAAATCTTAATCAAATCAAAAATTGACTAAGCCCAACCCCGGATCAAATCAGGGACCAAACCACTTCGACGATTAGGTCAACACAACCTAATCGGGTCAAACCTAACTGAATCTAATTCAATTGGACTTGATCCAAAAATAATTACTCAATCAAATTGAGTTAATTAGTGATCAAATTATTAATTAAATTTCTCATAAATACTGAGTTCAAATCCGATGGGCAATCGGATATCAAAGTCCATCGATATGAAATGTTGATCGAAGAGTCCCAAACCAGTGGGACTCTTGACCTCGGTACCTAAAATATGAGGTACTTGTAATCAGAGAATCCTGATTCTTGATCACAGAGTCTCAGACACATAGAACTCATAGTCCACGAGCATTAGGACTCTTCATCAGTCATCAGATCAGATAGGAACCTCTAATGTGTGTGACTCCGCAGGTTCGAACCTAAGTCGGTAACACAGGAACCAATTCCTGTACTAATCGAAGTGACCATCAAGAAATGGTACCCAACATCCAGATAGATCGAATAGTTGCAATTGCAACACTCAAAATCTACGTGAATATGGTTATTGTATAATTCATCCCTTTTGACCCCTGTGTTTAGGACAGGATTAAACTGTCAACCCTGATTAGATCATCCGAATCGTGCTCAACTCAAACAGTCCTATGACTCCTCACTAGGACTACCCTGATCAAGATTTTGCTAAATTGAAACATGACTGTACACAGCTCCTGAACTGGAGTGGTCAATCCCATCTTGACACACGCATCGACAAGTCAAGTACTTGACTACACCCTGCAGCCTTCCGTCACTGAATTAGAAATTCAGGTAGTCCGATGACTAAGTGCAGTGAGTTACTTGCAAGTCACCGTGGTGGTCTCAGGTCGGAGGGATATTTCTACCCATATCCCATCGGAGCAAATCTTGATAGCAGAAATAGCTCCGGAGTCGGTCTCGTTAAGTGCAGATGTACCCTTACATCTCACCTGTATGCCATACCAGTGTCTCCGCACTATTTGATTAAGAGGACAACCAACCCATATGGCACACAACGACCTATGCTTGATAAACGTTGTTGTCCTTGGTAACAATGTATCATTTGGTCGCGAGCAGGTTTAAGGACTAAACGACAAATCCTCCTTTGTCGAGTCTATATAGTCCTAAGGACTTCACCACAACACAGGAGTTTATTAGAAGATGAAACAATTTATGATGAATAATATCAAAATAACTTTTATTTATTTATAATTCATATACTAATACAAGAATAAGCACAACCGTCAACAGGCTGATGATTGGCTTTGGGACACTATTCCCAACAATCTCCCACTTGGCCTAAAGCCAATCGGTGCAGTATCTAATACCCATCTTCGACTTGAAGTCATCGAACTCCTTCACCGTAATGGCTTTAGTGAATGGGTCGGCCAGATTTTTCTTCCCATCGATCTCCTGTTGTTCGACATCACCTCAATCCATGATTTTTTGGATGAGATGGTAGCAGCGCAGAATATGCTTCGTCCACTGGTGTGCCTTTGGTTCCTTCGCCTGAGCAATGGCTCCAGAGCTATCACAGTAGAGCAAAATGGACCAACAAGGGAGGGTGCTACTCCAAGCTCGGTGATGAATTTTCTCAGCCACACCGCTTCTTTGGCAGCACTGATGCAGTGACATACTCCACCTCACAAACTGAATCAGCCACTGTGTGCTTCTTGGAACTCTTCCAGTAGACAGCCCCACCATTAAGGGTAAAAATAAATCCCGACACACTCTTGCTGTAATCATGATCAGACTGAAAATTAGAGTCTGTAAACCCTATAAGTCTCAAGTTCGATTCACCATAAATAAACCACTGGTCCTTAGTATTTCTTAAATACTTCAGGATGGTTTTAACAACCTTTCAGTGATTCTCCCCTGGATCATATTGGTATCTACTCACTACCCCTAGTGAGTATGCCACATCTGATCGTGTATATGTCATGACGTACATGATATATCCCACAACCGAAGCATATGGAATTCTACCCATATGCTCTCTCTCTTGAGGTGTTGTCGGACAATCTCTCTTCGAGAGAGAAATTTCATGGCCTATCGGTAGATAGCTTTTCTTGAAATTCTCCATGCTGAACCTTTTCAGCATAGTATCAATGTACATGGACTGAGATAAGCCAAGCAACCTTTTAGATCTATCCCTATAGATCCTTATCCCTAGGATGTAGGAAGCTTCTCCCAGATCCTTCATGGAAAATTGTGATGACAGCCAAATCTTTATTCTCTTTAATGCAGGGACATCATTCTCGATTAAGAGAATGTCATCCACAGACAATACAAGAAATACCACTACTGGACTATTAGCCCACTTATAAATGCAGGACTCTTCTCCATTCTTAACGAAGCCATACGTCTTGATCATCTTATCAAAATGTATGTTCCAACTCCGGGATGCCTACTTAAGTCCATAAATGGACATTTGTAGCCTGCACACCTTAGACTTATCTATGGATGTGAACCCTTCAGGTTGTATCATATACACCTCTTCTTCCAGCTCTCTATTTAGGAAAGCTATCTTCACATCCATCTGTCAGATTTCATAGTCTAGATGGGCAGCTATTGCAAGCATAATCCGAATGGATTTGAGTATTGCCATAGTAGAAAATATCTCATCATAGTCTATACCATAACGTTGACAATATCCTTTGGCAACCAGATGGGCTTTATAGGTCTTCACCTTTCTGTCTGTGCCCCTCTTCCTCTTGAAGACCCACTTACACCTTATGGGTTTTACTCCTTCGGGTGGGTCAACCAATGTCCACACATCGTTGACCTTCATGGACTCCATTTCGGATTTCATGGCCTCTAGCCATTTCTCAGAGTCAGGTCTCTGCATTGCATCCATGTAGGTGATCGGATCCTCATCATTTTCATCAAGTTCGACAGGATCGCCGTCCTGGACCAAGAAATCATAGTATCTGTCCGGTTGATGTGGTACTGTACCAGATCGCCTTAAGGGTGCAGGAACAATGGGCTCCAGATCTGATCTAACCAAATTCGGTTCAGGTTCAACTACTTGTGTCGGTTTTTTCACCTGTCGAACTTCCTCAAGTTCGACCTTAGAGGCAACAGTCCCTTCACCAAGGAACTCTTTTTCTAAAAAGATTTCCTTAAGGCTGACAAACACCTTTTGCTCATCAGCTAGGTAGAAATAATACCCTTTGGTCTCTTTTGGGTACCCTATGAAATTACACTTGTCAGACCTAGGTCCAAGCTTATCCGTAATTAAATGTTTAACATAAGTCGGACACCCCCAAACCCTAAGGTGCGAGAGTACTGGCTTACGTCCTATCTATATCTCATATGGTATTTTGGTTACAGACTTACTCAGAACCCTATTTAGAAGGTAACAAGCCGATTCGAGCGCATATCCCCAGAGGGAGATCGGCAGACCAGCAAACCCCATCATAGATCGAACCATGTCCAACAAGGTCCGATTCCTCCTTTCAGACATACCATTATGCTGTGGTGTTTCAGGAGGTGTCCACTGAGAGAGAATCCCATTCTCCCCAAGATATGTCAGAAAATTATTGGAAAGATATTCACCTCCTCGATCAGATCGAAGAGTTTTAATACACTTCCCAGTTTGTTTTTCTACCTCATTTCAAATAGTTTGAACATTTCAAACGACTCCGACTTATGCTTCATTAAGTAGACATACCCATACCTTGATAGGTCGTTTGTGAAGGTTATGAAGTAGAAATATCCACCTCTTGCACTTGAGCTCATGGGTCCTCATACATCAAAATGTACCAGACCTAAGAGTTCACTGGCTCTCTCACCTTTTTCAGTAAAAGGTGACTTGGTCATCTTTCCAAGAAGACAGGACTCACAGGTTGGAAGTGACTCACAATCACCAACTTTAAGAATTCCTTCTTGAGCCAACCTGTTTATCCTGTTCTTATTGATATGACTTAGCCTATAGTGCCAAAGGTAGACTTCTGACACATTATCTATTCTAGGATATTTACCGAAGGTTTGAACCACATTAACAGGCTGTGATAGTAAGTATATTCCATTATTTAGTTGTCCAACAAATATTATAACACCATTCAAAATGATATTGTAAATATTTTCTTTTATTAAAAATTCATAACCGTATATGGCCAAAAGACCTACAGAAATAATATTTAATAAAAAGCTTGGACAATAGTGACATTCACTCAGAATTACATTACGAGAATTGATTACAAGGTTCATGATTCCTAAAGCTAGAACTGAAACTTAGAATTGATTACAAGGTTCATGATCCCATTGACTAAGCAGTTGAGCCAACCGAAAATGAAAGTCTACTTTGAAAAAATGGGACTTAGATTTGTGGCCAATTGGCTTTAGTCCAAGTGAGAGATTATTAGATGTACGTCCTAGAAGTCAATATGGCTGATGCATTGTAATAAATGTAGGACATAATTTTATACTTAATACGTTGATTTGATCAATAAAAGGGTAAGTTTATTTTTCATTCAAGTGTGATGTGTCCTTGAATCATCCATGAAATTAACCTTCAATACATATTCTCAAAGTGTTAAGAATTAGAGACATGTATTTAATTCCTAAATACTCCCGATCATAGGATCATCATGAGAATGATGATCGATCCGGATAGACTGGCACACAGATCACTTTCTTCAGGATAGATAAGTCTCTGGTCTACAGTGTGGATGTTGGAAATTGTGTCCCAAAGCCAATCGTCAGCCTGTTGAGGTTGAGCTTATTATTATAATTGTATATAAATTATTAAATTAATAAATATTATTTGATTTTTTTATCACTATGTATATCTTATTTTAAACTCTTATTATGTGATGAAGTTCTTAGGACTATTTTATTCGATATAGGAGGATATATCGTTTAATTCTTAAACCTTAAGTTCACGATCAAATGATATACTATTATTAGAACGATAGCTATATCAAGTATAAGTCGTTGTGTGTCATGTACGTTGGTTGTCCTCTTAACCAAGGAGTATGGAGATACTGACATGACATGCAAGTGAGACATAAGAGTACATCTCACTGAACATGACCAATTACAGAGCACTCTATTGTTAAGAGTAGCTCATGAAGGATATGGGTATAAGTATCCCTCCAACTTGAGATCACCATGGTGACTGAAAGAATAATGCCCTACAAGCCAATCGCATATGGGATGCGATCGGGTGTTTATTGTAATTTATCTTTCAAACTCATATAATTGATATTTATTTTAATAAAATAGATATTTTTGATTCATTATATGCTGCATCTTGTTGTTCTTAAGATTATAATGAACCCCATAGGTCCGGACAATGATTTTAGGACCGTGATGAGATCATGTCAGTGAGGTCAAAATATTTGATAGCTCTAACCTAAAATATTTCTAGTCGTTGGTGTATTGAGTCAGAGATCAATGATACCGATAAGACTGGCATGTCCTATGCATGCTCAAAAATGAAGGTGGTTGATCTCACAACCACTTGTGGGTGACACTACTACAAGGATATGGGTGCTCATTAGAGAATGAGTTCACTGAATTGATTTATGAGAGAATATTAGATGAAGTTTTATTATATGTCAACTAATGATTCTCTAGTGGGAGTTGTGTAAGTGAGCCTTAGACCTGAGGTCACCATGGTACCTTGTGTACATAGATCCATATTTTGGTTCACTACCTAGCTTGGTTCTTTAATCCTTGTATGGGGTGTTTTGGATATGATGAAGTGTGCATAGAGATTATGAGTGGTTAATAAGAGATCAATCACTCCTAATGAGGGGAGCGAACATCCTATGTGATCTCATAGGACGATGATTCTGGAAGTCTTTGGCCAAAGCAGGGTGATAATTAGAAAAGAATTTCTAATGTATCATCAACTGAATCATCACTTTAGATCGAGATACATAAAGATACGTGATTAAGTTTGACATATTTTTATGCCCACAGCTCATCTGGAATGTTGTTTGACTAAAGGATTGAATTACGCGAGAACTTGCCACTGAAGGATATTTTGATAATTTTTTATCAAAATTGTAAATCTTTCAAATAGTTATGACATTTGCTAGACATCAATCTTGACTTATGAGATCATCAAAATTGAAAGAATTTGATTTTGAAATCAATTTGGAAGAGTCCAAGTTGATTTTAATTGAGACTCTTCGGGTGACCTAATCTCATTGGATTAGGGTTACGTGGAAAGTCTGGATCCACTGCTGGCTAGATTTAAAATCCAATGGATCACACACTTTAAGATTTCATATTGATCTGATCTAATTAGAGTTTAATATAAATTATATAGGTTAATTTGATATGCTAGCACATTGTATTAACCCAAGTTCTCAAATTGGTTTAGATCAAAGTGTTTGAGCTAACCTAGACCAGTTGGCTTTGACCTAACAGGATTGAGTCAATTTAAATTGGAACCTTATCCAACTTGAATTAGTTTCAAGTGGAAAAGGACTCCTCTATGCCTGCAAGAAGCCACTACAAAAAATAAATGCCGCCCACCACTTTATGGCATGTGAAGTGGAGAGTCCTTCTTAAAGAAGGCTCTTAACTAACATGCCTTGCCTTAAATTCCTGATCAAAAATTCTATGTTTTGTCACCAAAATTTATTAAATTTTTTATGAAATGTAAAAAACTAAGAGTTCTTCTACTCTAAGTAATTGGATCATCAAAAATTTACTCAATAAATTTATTTGATGCATGGGAAGTTGGAGCGCCAAAGGTTGGCACCCCTTCATCCCATGAGACATCTCCTAGTCCCCTATTTATAGGGGACACCCAATATGGATTCTTGTGGTAATTTTTTGGCTGAGACTAAGAGGACAGATGCGGTAAATATAAAAAAGTTTTAAAAAGATTTTAAGAAAAAAAAATTTTTGAGTGGCAAAAGTTGTTACAAGGATGGTGAGATTTTCAGCAAGTGTTGCTTGAGTGCCCTAGGATTTGATTTTTTCATATGTTGGAGTCAAAAATCAAATCCTAAGTTGTATGACATCTGAAGAGTATCTTCTTGGTATCATTCTGGTGGTAATATTTAAAGCAACTAGATTTTGGTGCGATCGTGATGCAAGTTCGAAGTCGGCAATATTCTTGAGAAGATAAGGCTGCGGCCGCGCACCGATTGGGAAGGACTTTGGCCAACTTTCGTGTGGATCACCATTGGAGGACTTCTACCTTGGGATCTTGTAAAAAATACTAATGTATCATTTTTTTAATATTGGTTAAAGTATAATTTTGTATCTCTTTGCATGCTTGAATTTGTGAAAAATACTAATGTATCAAGCCAGAGATTGATATTCTTACTTCATCATGTTTACTGATGATAGCTCAAGATTTGGATATGTGTATTTAATGAAACACAAATTTGAAATCTTTGACAAATTTAAAAAGTATCAAAGAATGATTGAGAAACAAACTGATAAAAGTATTAAAAATTTTAATCAAATCGAGGAGAAGAATACTTATCTAGTGAGTTTCTCGATTATTTAAAACAAAATGGAATACTCTCTCAATGAACATCTTCTTATACTCTATAATTAAATAAAATTGTGGAAAAGAGGAATCACACCTTATTAGATATAGTGTGGTCGATGATGTGTTTCATGGATCTTTCGTTATCCTTTTAGAGATATATCCTCAAGGCTACAGCATATATTTTAAATAAAGTACCTTCGAAATCTGTTTCTATCACTCCATATGAAATATGGAAAGGTAAAAGACCCAATCTTAAGCATCTTAAGATTTAGGGTTGTCCGACTTATGTGAAAAATATTGATGGACATAAGTTGGATGTTAGATCAAAAAACTACATATTTGTAGTTATCCCAAGGAGAGTATAGGATACTACTTCTATAATCCTACTCAACAAAAAGTGTTTGTTGGTAGGCATGTCATTTTCTTAGAGAAAGAGTTTATCCAAGAAGGAGGTAGTAGGAGGTTTGTTAAACTTGAAAAAGTTCAAAACTTATAATCCATCCAGGACTCACCAAATGGTTCGTAACTAGATGTGCCCATTGTTGAGGCACAGCCACTTCACACACCTCCTCTCCAAAGGTCAAGTAGATACATAATGTACCACTCAGGTATAGGTTTATCATTGAGTATGACAATACAACCCACATCATTGAGAATGATGATCCCACGACCTATTCGAAAGCTGTCATGTGTAGTGACTCTGACAAGTGGCTCAATGCCATAAAATCCAAAATAGACTCCATGTATGCCAACCAAGTATGGACTTTGATTGATGTGCCTGAGAGTATGACCCCAATAGACTGCAAATGAGTCTTCAAAAAAAAGATTGGAGTAGGTAGCCAAGTAGAGACCTATAAGGCCAGGCTTGTGGCAAAATATTTCAGACAAAAATAAGGTCTTGATTATGAAGAAATCTTTTCGCCGGTAGCCATGCTCAAGTTTATTCAGATAATGCTTGCTATTGCAGCATACCATTACTATGAGATCTGATAGATGGATGTCAAGACTACCTTCCTCAATGAAAACCTTAAGGAAGAAGTCTATATGACTCAGCCAGAGGGATTTATCTCAAGTGGGAGAGTAAATTTAGTATGCAAGCTCAATAGATCCATTTATAGATTAAAGCAAGCATCGAGGAGCTGGAATATCCATTTTGATGAGATAGTCAAATCATTTGGCTTCATCAAAAATGTGGATAAACCTTGTATGTACAAGAAGAATAGTGAGAGTGCTATTGTCTTCTTGATCTTGTATGTGGATGACATACTGCTCATTGAAAATGATATCTCGATATTACAATCGGTCAAAACTTGGTTATCACAAAAGTTTTTCATGAAAGACTTGGGTGAGGCAGCCTATATAATTGGTATTAAGATCTATAGGATAGATCGAATAGGATGCTAGGCTTGTCCCAATCTAGGTACATTGACCTTATGTTGAAGAGGTTCAACATGGAGGGAAGTAAAAGAGATTACTTGCCCATAGGTCATGGCATACAATTCTGTAAGAAGATGTCTCCTAAGACACCTGAAGAGAGAAATAGAATGAGTTCTATTCCTTATTTTTTGACTGTAGGATCAATAATGTATGCTATGTTATGTACCAGACCTGATGTTGCCTATGCCTTAGGCATTGTAAGTAGATTTCAGGCTAATCTCGGGGAGGATTATTGGAAAGCTGCGAAAAACATACTCAAGTACTTGAGAAGGACTAGAGATGTTTTTCTGATATATGGTGGATCTGATTTAAAATTGAAAGGTTATACCGATTCTAATTTTTAATCTGATCTGGATGATAGAAAATTGATATCCAGATATGTGTTCACTCTGTATGGTGGTGTAGTAAGTTAAAAAAGTTTCAAACAGCAAATGGTTGCTAACTCAGTCACTGAGGCTGAGTATATTGCTGCAAGTGAAGCTGCTAAAGAAGCCGTCTGGATGAAAAAATTCATCACAGAGTTGGATGTAGTTCTGAGGATTGAACAACCAGTGTCCCTTTATTGTGATAATACTGGGACAGTTGCTCAAGCCAAAGAACCAAGGTCTCACCATAAATCTAAGCGCATCCTAAGATGGTTCCACCTCGTTTGGAAGATAGTCGAAAGACGTGATGTGATCGTGGAGCGGGTTGACACCAAGAACAATATAACAGACCTGTTCACTAAGACCTTGTCAATGCAGTAGTTTGATCGTCATCTTGATAGTATGGGTATCAAGTATAGGGACGATTGGCTTTAAGTGCAAGTGGGAGATTGAAAGAATAATACTCTACAAACCAATCGCATATGGGATGTGATTGGGTGTTTATTATAATTTATCTTTCAAACTCATGTAATTGATATTTATTTTAATAAAATAAATATTTTTGATTCATTATATGCTGCATCTTGTTGTTCTTAAGATTATAATGAACCCCATAGGTCTGGACAATAGTTTTAAGATCGTGATGAGATCACACCAGTGAGACTTAAATCTTTGATAGCCCTAATCTAAAATATTTTTAGTCGTTGGTGTATTGACTTGGAGATCAATGATACCGGTAAGACTGGCATGTCCTATGTATGCTAAAAAATGAG
The DNA here is from genome assembly GCF_000442705.2 of Elaeis guineensis. Classification (NCBI taxonomy): domain Eukaryota; kingdom Viridiplantae; phylum Streptophyta; class Magnoliopsida; order Arecales; family Arecaceae; genus Elaeis; species Elaeis guineensis. Next base: position 97,513,552 of record NC_025996.2, on the reverse strand, counting down.
GGTGGTTGATCTCATAACCACTTGTGTGGTGACACTAATATAAGGATATGGGTGGTCATTAGAGAATAAGTTCACTGAATTAACCTATGAGAGAATATCAGATGGAGTCTTATTTATATATCAACTGATGATTCTCTAGTGGGAGTTGTGTAAGTGATCCTTAGACCTGAGGTCACCATGATACTTTATGTACATGGATCCATATTTTGGTTCACTACCTAGCTTGATTCTTTGATCCTTGTGTGGGGTGTTCTGGATATGGTGAAGTGTGCATGAAGGTTATGAGTGATCAATAAGGGATCAGTCACTCCTAATAAGAGGAGCGAACATCCTTTGTGATCATCAATCTTGACTTGTGGACTCATTAGAATTAAAAGAATTTGATTCTGAAATTAATTTGGAAGAGTCCAATTTGATTAGGACTCTTTGGGTGACCTAATCTCATCGGATTAGGGTTATGTCAAAAGTCTGGGTCCACTACTAGCTAGATTTGGAATCCAATGGGTTACACACTTTGAAATTTAGCCTTGGTCTAATTTAATTAGAGTTTAATATAAATTCTATAGGTTAATTTGATATGCTAGCATATTGTATTAATTCAAGTTCCCAAATTGGTTTAGATCTAAGTGTTTGAGCTAACCTAGACTAGTTGGCTTTGACCTAATGGGATTGAGTCAATTTAAATTGGAACCTTATCCAACTTGAACAAGTTTCAAGTGGAGAAGGAGTTCTCTGCATCGATGAGAAGCCATAGCAAAAAATAAATGCCGCCTACCACATTATGGTGTGTGAAGTGGAGAGTCCTTCTTAAAGAAGGCTCTTAACTAACATGCATTGCCTTAAATTTTTGATCAGATATCTTATGTTTTTTCACCAAAATTTATTGAATTTTTTCTGACATATAGAAGACTAAGAGTCATTCTATTCTAAATAATTGGATCACCAAAAATTTACTTGGTGAATTTATTTGGTGCATGGGAAGTTGGAGCATCAAAGGTTGGCGCCCCTTCATCCCATGAGATGTCCTCTGGTCTCCTATTTATAGGGGATGCCTCATATAGCTTCTTATGGTTATTTTTAGCTGAGACCAATAGTATGGGCATGGTAAATATAATAAAAATTTTAAAAAAAAATTTAATAAAAAAAGAGATAATTTTGAGTGGCAAAAGTTGCTACAAGGATGGTGAGATTTTCAGCAAGTGTTGCTTGAGTATCCTAGGATTTGATTTTTTTCATATGTTGGAGTAAAAAATAAAATTTTAAATTGTATGACATTTGAAGAGCATCTTCTTAATATCATTCTGGTGGTAAGATTGAAAGCAACTGGACTTTGATGTGATCGTGACGTAAGTTCAAAGCTGGCAGTGTTCTTGAGAAGATAAGGCTGTGACAGCGCACCGGTTGGGAAGGAATTTGGCCAACTTTCATGTGGATCACCATTGGAGGACTTCTACCTTGAGGTCTTATGGAAATACCAATATGCTATTTTTTTATATTTATTAAATTATAATTTTCTATCTCTTTGCATGCTTGAATTTGCTTTGATCGTGATCGGCAAAGTGATTCTAAGGTTTTAGGTTCGGCTCGATAGTTTTATTTGATAAAGCTATTGATTTGCTTATTTTAAATTTTTTAAAAATTATTTTTTACTACATAGCCAAAATTCAACAATGGTATTAAAGCCATCTTTGTCTGATTCGATCAAACAAATGCAATAGTTGTGCATAGAATCATTTTTGTGCATATCTTGCTAAAAAATTTTGCATTGATTTATAGCATCAATCCATTAAACTCAAAAATTATTTTTGACTTTATATATGCCATGATATTTAATTTTAGTTATTAAATTATTAATTTATGATTATTTTGAAATTTGTATTATCATGATTGTAAGATGCTCAAATTGATGCATTGTTAAGGGTGTAAAGCATGCCTAATGTGATTAGAGTTTGCTATTTTTTCTTCGATATACTTGACATATGTTTTGATATCTATTGCACCCTTATATGATTTTAACATGTCATATGATTGCTATTTAGAATAGTAGATGCATGTCAAGTTGCATAATTTATAGTGCATATTTTATGTGATTGTAGTTAGGATATGTCGAGATCAGTTTAAAGTCCCTCATCAAATTTTATTAAGTTATAATATCGGGATTCACTTTTTAATCAAAAGTCAAATTCTTAAGATCAATTGGTATCGAGAAAAATGTGGTAGGTGGTTTTCTAATTAGGTCTATATGCTGGCCTGGCCAAGTCTGTTGGCGTCTAGAAAAGCTATGGAGAGCCTCCCACCTACTTACCTAGATAATTTGGTCTTATTTATTTTCGGACTTAGATTGATTAGTGATGTAGACATTACAAATGCCTTCCTTCAAACTTGATCGATAGAGTATGTCAAGATCTTAGTGAGCTTGTTGTGCTATCCACAAGGCTTACTATAGAAATTGATATGATGTTGACCAAGTGCATATTGATGCTTATGGCATATTTGAATAGTGTTGCTTTGTTGTACTATCTACAAAGATAGTATTGTTTAAGTATGATCGTATAAGATTGAAGGGTCAACTTAACTAGAACACTATAGTTTGTTGTACTATCCATAAGACTATATGCGATCTAGAGGTCAGAATGGAAGATGTTAAGAATTGTAAAGGTACAATTGGTAAAGAGTTACCTACTCTTGAACTCATGAATGCTTGTTGTGCTATCTACAAGATGTTTGTGAGGAATAGGAATCTCAACCCCACTATGAAACATTAGAATATTTTTCAATTTTCATATTTGAGGGCTATAAAGTTCGATAAAATAGTGAGAAATACAATTAGATAAAAGTTTTGGTCTAGTTGTGTATGTCTTCATGAGTTATCCACTTATATTATGTTCTTATTGTTATAGATTAACTTTACTTATGGCATCCTCACTTTTACTTAGAGGTATCCTAGATGCAAACAAGTTGACTGGACCTAACTATGTTGACTGGTTCAGGAACTTGAGAATTATTCTCACTCAGAAGAAAGTCTCCTATATTCTAGATACACCTGCTCCAGATTCTCTTGGGGAAGATGCTTTTGAGGAGGATAGGGCTGCATATAAGATGTGAAAAGATGACAGTGTGACTGTCAAATGTATCATGCTTGCCTCCATGAGCAATAAGCTTCAAAGGCAGCATGAAGACATGGACGTTCCCTCTATTCTCCTTAATCTCAAGGAGCTATATGGAGAACAAAGTCAAACTACTCGATATGAGATATCAAAGTAGTTGTTCCGTGCTCGTATGACAAAAGGTTCTTCCATGCAAATGCATGTTCTAAAGATGATTGATTTGATCACTCATTTGGGATAATTGAGTTTTGCCATGGATGGTGAATTAAGTCAGGATTTGATCCTGCAATCTCTTCCTGACTTCTTTTTTCAGTTTGTCATTAATTATCACATAAACAAACTGAACATCAGCTTGCTGGAACTGCTGAACATGTTGAAAATAGTAGAGAATCATTTCAAGGGTGAAAAGACTCAGGTCCTTCATGTTGTAAGATCAGCAAGAAGAAGGCAAAGAAGGATTCTAAGAAAAAGATAAACCTTAAGGGTAGCATCTCCAAGAAGAAGACGAAGAAGATCTCCAACAAATGTACTTATTATCACTGTGGCAAAGAAAGTCACTGAAAGAGAAATTGCAAGGAGTACCTTGCAACTGTGAAATCAGCAAGCATTGCTAAAGATTTATATATGATACAAACTAATTTATTATTAATTACTTTATTTTTAGATTCTTGGGTATTGGATACCGCCAGTGGCTCACACCTTTGCAAATCATTGTAGGATCTACAGAAAATAAAGAATCTAAATAAAGGTGACTTCAAGCTATTCGATGCTAGTGGAGAGTCCATTCAGGTCGAAGGTGTAGGAACCAGGATTTTGAAGTTGCCTTCAGATAGAATTATGGAACTGAAGATTTGTTATTATATTTCAAATATTGTTAGAAACATTATTTCTGTGCCGTTGTTATTGGAATAAGATTTTGAAATAATTGCAAAGAACAATAGTTGTTCTATATATTTTTCTAATGAATATTATGGAAGTGCCTTTATTGATAATGGTCTTATATTTCTTTTACTTAATAATAATGTGCTTCATGTTGATAATATGAAGAAAAGAAAGAGAGAGAATGTGAATGTCACATACATCTGGCACTGTCGATTTGACCATATAAATGAGTCAAGGATTAACAAGTTATACAAAGATAATTTTTTTGATCCTTATGATTATGAATCATATGAAACTTGTGAATCCTGCCTCATGAAAAAAATGATCAAGATTTCATTTACTGGACATGGGGATAAGGCGAGTGACATTTTGATCCTTATACATACTGATGTATGTAGTCCAATATCGACTCAAGTCAGAGATGGATACTCTTACTTCATCATGTTTACTGATGATAGGTCAATGTTTGGATATGTGTATTTAATGAAATACAAATTCGAAGTCTTTGACAAATTTAAAGAGTATCAAAGAATGGTCGAGAAATAAACTGATAAAAGTATTAAAACTCTTCGATCGGATCGAGGAGGAGAATACTTATCCAGTGAGTTCCTCGATTATTTCAAATAAAATAGAATACTCTCGCTACCTCCTTATACTCCATAATTAAATAAAATTATGAAAAGGAGGAATCATACCTTATTAGATATATTGCGGTCCATGGAATACCTATCCAGTGAGTTTCTCGATTATTTCAAATAAAATGGAATACTCTCAACACCTCCTTATACTCCATAATTAAATGAAATTATGGAAAGAAGGAATCATATCTTATTAGATATGATGCGGTCTATGATGTATTTCATCGATCTTCCATTATCTTTTTGGGGATGCACCCTCGAGGCTGCAGCATATATTTTAAATAAAGTATATTCAAAATCTATTTCTAGCACTCCATATGAAATATAGAAAGATAAAAGATCCAATCTTAAGCATCTTAAGATTTGGGGTTACCCAGCTTATGTGAAAAATATTGATAGACATAAGCTGAATGCTAGATCAGAAAAATATAATTTTGTAGGTTATCCCAAGGAGAGTATAGGATACTATTTCTATAACTTGACTCAACAAAAGGTGTTTGTTGGTAGGCATGCCATTTTCTTGGAGAAAGAGTTTATCCAAGAAGGTGGCAGTGGGAGGTTTGTTGAATTTGAAGAAGTTCAAAACCTACAATTCCATCCAGGACTCACCAAATGGTTCGCAACCAGATGTGCCCATTGTTGAGGCATAGCCACTTCACACACCTCCTCTCCGAAAGTCGAGTAGAGTGCATAATGTACCACTCAACCATGGATTTATCATTGAGTATGACAATACAACCCACATCATTGAGAATGATGATGTCATGACCTATTCGGAAGCTGTCATGAGTAGTGACTCTGACAAGTGGCTCAACATCATGAAATCCAAAATGGACTCCATGTATGCCAACCAAGTATAGACTTTGGTTGATGTGCCTGAGAGTGTGACCCTAATAGGCTGCAAATGGATCTTCAAAAAGAAGATTGGAGCAGATGGCTAGGTGAGATATATAAGGTCAGGCTTTTGGCAAAAGGTTTCAGACAAAAATAAGATGTTGATTATGAAGAAACTTTTTTGTTAGTAAACATGGTCAAGTCTATTCGGATAATGCTTGCTATTGCAGCATACCATAACTATGAGATTTGGCAGATGGATGTCAAGACTGCCTTCTTCAATAAAAATCTTGAGGAAGAAGTCTACATGACTTAGTCAGAGGGATTTATCTTAAGTGGGAGAGCAAATCAGGTATGCAAGCTTAATAGATCCATCGAGGAGCTGGAACATCCATTTTGATGAGACAGTCAAATCATTTGGCTTCATCAAAAATATAGATGAACCTTGTGTGTACAAGAAGAATAGTGAGAGTGCTATTGTCTTCTTGGTCTTGTATGTGGACGACACACTATTCATTGAAAATGATATCCCGATGTTACAATCGGTCAAAATTTGGCTATCACAAAAATTTTCCATGAAAGATTTGGGTGAGGCATCCTATATACTTGGTATTAAGATCCATAGGGATAGATCGAATAAGATGCTAGGCTTGTCCCAGTCTAGGTGCATTGACCTTGTGTTGAAGAGGTTCAACATGAAGGGAATTAAAAGAGATTACTTGCCCATAGGTCATTGCATACAACTCTATAAGAAGATGTCTCCTAAGACACTTGAAGAGAGAAATAGAATGAGTTCTATTCCTTATGCTTCAACTATAGGATTAATAATGTATGCTATGTTATGTACCAGACCTGATGTTGCCTATGCCTTGGGCATTGTAAGCAAATTTCAGGCTGATCCCACAGAGGATTATTAGAAAGCTGTGAAAAACATACTCAAGTACTTGAGAAGGACTAGAGATATTTTTCTGATATATGGTGGATCTGATTTAAAACTGAAAGGTTATACCGATTCTAATTTTTAATCTGATCCGGATGATAGCAAATTGATATCTGGATATGTGTTCACTCTGTATGGTGGTACAGTAAGTTGAAAAAGTTCCAAACAGCAAATGATTGCTGACTCAGTCGCTGAGGCTGAGTATATTGCTTCAAGTGAGGCTGCTAAGGAAGCCGTTTGGATGAAGAAATTCATCACAGAGTTGGATGTGGTTTCAGAGATTGAACAACCAATGTCCCTTTATTGTGATAATACTGGGGCAGTTGCTCAAGTCAAAGAATCAAGGTCTCACCATAAATCCAAGTACATTTTAAGATGGTTCCACCTCATTCGAGAGATAGTCGAAAGATGCAAGTTGACACCAAGAACAATACAGCGGATCCATTCACTAAGGTCTTGTGAATGCAGTAGTTTGATCACCACCTTGATAGTATGGGTATCAAGTATAGGGATGATTGGCTTTAAGTGTAAGTGGAAGTGGAAGTTTGAAAGAATAATGCCCTACAAGCCAATCAAATATAGGATACGATTGAGTGTTTATTATAATTTATCTTCCAAACTCATGTAATTGATATTTATTTTAATAAAATAGATATTTTTGATTCATTATATACTGCATCTTATTGTTCTTAAGATTATAATAAACCCCATAGGTCCGGACAATGGTTTTAGGGCCGTGATGGGTGAAGTGAAATGTAGTGCAGGGGTAAAATGGTAATTTTAAAACTTTTTCAAAATCATTATTTTATAGCAAAAATTATTAATTAATCTAATTAATTAACATATATTTATCCTACACTAAGATCTAAATATGATATACAACATGCATACATTTAAATTTGAAATTCAAATTTGAACAGTAAACAATTTACTGTTTTGTGTTCAAAACATAATACCTTTGTGCGGGTAGTCGATCGCCGTAATCTGATCACCATCCGAAGAGTTTGATCATCGTAATATAGCCACACAGTATGTTTGGCCTCTGCAGATCATCCACACGAAGCTCCCGATCTGATCGGCTCCTCACGAATGCTAGTTTGTGACTGCACCTTTTTGATGGCCGATGTTGATCGAACTCCTTCGATCGATGTCTGCTGACTCTTTGAATGCTCCAAATTATCAGTAAAGATGGTAGAGAGGTTGATGATGCTCTCCCTAAAGTTTGGTGGGCTCACGACACTCGTAGCTCACGTTCTCACTTTTCGAACCCTAAGCCAAAACCCTAGGGTACACAAGAAAACTCTGCGCCCACTTTTGTTTCTTTTCTTTTCTTTTCTCTCAGAAGGTTTTGGACCTTCACCTCATGCAGAAAGCTTCCTCACACCCCCTTCTTTCTCTCAGAAAAATTCTATGCACGCCCCACATCTCTTTCTCTTTTAAAACAGTGCAAGACGTGTCTTATCCGCGTGAGAGGATAAAGATAAGTGGTTGCACACTTGAATTCAAATTGAATTTGAATTCAAATGCAAATCAACTCATCCCTATCCACTCTGGGCATGAGAAGAGAAGGGGTGTGGATTCTTTGTGCATGGAAAAATTTCACAAGAAACTCTTTCTCATGTATGATAAGTGGCGCACAAGATGGATAAGCAAGAAGGCGCAAGGGATAAGTTATCCATTCAAATTCAAACACCATTTGAATTTGAATGGCTAACAAATCAAGTTTATCCAAAAATTGGCACACAAGAGTGGGTGTGAGATGCCTTCTGCGTGGGAGAAAATTCATGAGAAGTTGCTTCTCGTGAATTCAAATGGGTGCTAAGAAGTGAGGTGGCGCAGGGAAAAAAGTCAAGGTGGTTTGAACCTAATTGAGCCAACCTAATTAAAATAGGTTAAGCACAATTAGACTAAATTAAACCCAACTTAATTAAGCTTAATTAGACTCAATAAAATTCTAATCAAATCAGGATTGACTAAGCCCAACCCCGGATCAAATCAGGGACCAAACCACTTCGACAATTAGGTCAACACTTAACCTAATCGGGTCAAACCCAACTGAATCCAATTCAATTGGACTTGATCCAAAAATAATTACTCAATCAAATTGAGTTAATTAGTGATCAAATTATTAATTAAACTTCTCATAAATACTGAGTCCAAATCCGATGGGCAATCGGATATCAAAGTCCATCGATATGAAACCTTGATCGAAGAGTCCCACTGGCTATCAGATCAGATAGGAATCTCTAATGTGTGTGACTCCGTAGGTTCGAACCTAAGTCGGTAACACAGGAACCAATTCCTGTACTAATCGAAGTGACCATTTAGAAATGGTACCCGACATCCAGATAGGTCGAATAGTTGGAATTACAATACTCAAAATCTACGTGAATATGGTTATTGTATAATTCATCCCTTTTGACCCCTGTGTTTAGGACGACTCAGGATTAAACTGTCGACCCTGATTAGATCATCCGAATCATGCTCAACTCAAACAGTCCTGTGACTCCTCACTAGGACTACTCTGGCCAAAGTTTTGCTAAATTGAAACATGACTGTACACAGCTCCTGAACTGGAGTGGTCAATCCCATCTTGATACACGCACCGACAAGTCAAGTACTTGACTACACCCAGCAGCCTTCCGTCACTGAATTAGAAAGTCAGGTTGTCCGGTGCCTAAGTACAGTGAGTTGCTTGCAAGTTACCGTGGCGGTCTCAGGTTGGAGGGACATTTATTCCCATATCCCATCGGAGCAAGTCTTGACAGCAGAAATAGCTCCGGAGTTGGTCTTGTTCAGTGCAGATGTACCCTTACATCTCACCTGTATGCCATACCAGTGTCTCCGCACTCCTTGATTAAGAGGACAACCAACCCATATGGCACACAATGACCTATGCTTGATAAACGTTGTTGTCTTTGGTAACAATGTATCATTTGGTCGCGAACAGGTTTAAGGACTGAACGACAAATCCTCCTTTATCGAGTCTATATAGTCCTAAGGACTTCACCACAACACAGGAGTTCATTAGAAGATGAAATAATTTATGATGAATAATGCCAAAATAATTTTTATTTATTTATAATTTATATACTAATACAAGAATAAGCACAACCATCAACAGGCTGATGATTGACTTTGGGACACTATTCTCAACAATCTCCCACTTGGCCTAAAGCCAATCGGTGCAGTATCTAATACCCATCTTCGACTTGAAGTCGTCGAACTCCTTCACCGCAATGGCTTTAGTGAATGGGTCGGCCAGATTTTTCTTTCCGTCGATCTTCTGAAGGTCGACATCACCTCGATCCATAATTTTTCGAATGAGATGGTAGCGGCATAGAATATGCTTCATCTACTGGTGTGCCTTTGGTTCCTTCGCCTGAGCAATGGCTCCAGAGCTGTCACAGTAGAGCAGAATTGGACCAACAAGGGAGGGTGCTACTCCGAGCTCGATGATGAATTTTCTCAGCCACACCGCTTCTTTGGCAGCATCTGATGCAGTGACATACTCCACCTCGCAAACTGAATCAGCCACTGTGTGCTGCTTGAAACTCTTCCTGCAGACAGCCCCACCATTAAGGGTAAAAATAAATCCTGATACACACTTGCTGTCATCGTGATTAGATTGAAAATTAGAGTCTGTAAACCCTATAAGTCTCAAGTCCGATTCACCATAAACAAGCCACTGGTCCTTAGTATTTCTCAAATACTTCAGGGTGGTTTTAACAACCTTTCAGTGATTCTCCCTTGGATCATATTGGTATCTACTCACTACCCCTAGTGAGTATGTCACATCTGATCGTGTACATGTCATGACATGCATGATAGATCCCACTATCGAAGCATATGGAATTCTACCCATACGCTCTCTCTCTTGAGGTGTTGTCGGACAATCCCTCTTCGAGAGAGAAATTCCATGGCCTATCGGTAGATAGCCTTTTTTGAAATTCTCCATGCTGAACCTTTTCAGCATAGTATCAATGTACATGGACTGGGATAAGCCAAGCAACCTTTTAGATCTATTTCTATAGATCCTCATCCCTAGAATATAGGAAGCTTCTCCCAGATCTTTCATGGAGAACTGTGACGACAGCCAAATCTTTATTCCTTGTAATGTAGGGACATCATTCTCGATTAAGAGAATGTCATCCACAGACAATACAAGAAATACCACTACTGGACCATTAGCCCACTTATAAATGCAGGGCTCTTCTTCATTCTTAACGAAGCCATACATCTTGATCGTCTTATCAAAATGTATGTTCCAACTCTGGGATGCCTGCTTAAGTCCATAAATGGACCTTTGTAGCTTGCAAACCTTAGACTCATCTGTGGATGTGAACCCTTCAGGTTGTATCATATACACCTCTTCTTTCAGCTCTCTATTTAGGAAAGCTATCTTCACATCCATCTGTCAGATTTCATAGTCCAGATGGACAGCTATTGCAAGCATAATCTGAATGGATTTAAGCATTGCTACAGTAGAAAATATCTCATCATAGTCTATACCATAACGTTGACGATATCCCTTGGCAACCAGATGGACTTTATAGGTCTTCATCTTTCCGTCTGCGCCCCTCTTCCTCTTGAAGACCCACTTACACCCTATGGATTTTACTTCTTCGGGTGGGTCAACCAATGTCCACACATCGTTGACCTTCATGGACTCCATTTCAGATTTCATGACCTCTAGCCATTTCTTAGAGTCAGGTCTCTGCATTGCATCCTTGTAGGTGATCGGATCCTCATCGTTTTCATCAAGTTCGACAGAATTGCCATCCCGGACCAAGAAACCATAGTATCTGTCTGGTTGACATGGTACTCTACCAGATCGCCTTAAGGGTGCAGGAACAATGGGCTCCAGATCTGATCTAACCAAATTCGGTTCAGGTTCAACTACTTGTGTCGGTTTTTTCACCTGCCGAACTTTCTCAAGTTCGACCTTAGAGGCAACAGTCCCTTCACCAAGGAACTCCTTTTCTAAAAAGATTGCCTTAAGGCTGACAAATACCTTTTGCTCATCAGCTAGGTAGAAATAATACCCTTTGGTCTCTTTTGGGTATCCTATGAAATTACACTTGTCAGACCTAGGTCCAAGCTTGTCCGTAATTAAATGTTTAACATAAGTCAGACACCCCCAAACCCTAAGGTACGAGAGTACTGGCTTACATCCTATCTATATCTCATATGGCATTTTGGTTACAGACTTACTCAGAACCCTATTTAGAAGGTAACAAGCCGATTCGAGCGTATATCCCCAGAGAGAGATCGACAGACCAGCAAACCCCATCATGGATCGAACCATGTCCAACAAGGTCCGATTCCTCCTTTCAGACACACCATTATGCTGTGGTGTTTCAGGAGGTGTCCACTAAGAGAGAATCCCATTCTCCCAAGATATGTCAGAAAATCATTGGAAAGGTATTCACCTCCTCGATCAGATCGAAGAGTTTTAATACACTTCCTAGTTTATTTTTCTACCTCATTTCGAAATAGTTTGAACATTTCAAACGACTCTGACTTATGCTTCATTAAGTAGACATACCCATACCTCGATAGGTCGTCTGTGAAGGTTATGAAGTAGAAATATCCACCTCTTGCACTTGAGCTCATGGGTCCACATACATCAGAATGTATCAGACCCAAGAGTTCACTAGCTCTCTCACCTTTTCCAGTAAAAGGTGACTTGGTCATCTTTTCAAGAAAATAAGACTCACAGGTTGGAAGTGACTCACAATCACCAACTTCAAAAATTTCTTCTTGAGCCAACCTGTTTATCCTGTTCTTATTGATATGACCTAGCCTACAGTGCCAAAGATAGACTTCTGACACATTATCTATTCTAGGGCATTTACTGGAGGTTTGAACCACATTAACAGGCTGTGATAGTAAGTATATTCCATTATTTAGTTGTCCAACAAATATTATAACACCATTCAAAATGATATTGCAAATGTTTCCTTTTATTAAAAATTCATAACCGTACATGGCCAAAAGGCCTATAGAAATAATATTTAATAAAAAGCTTGGACAATAGTGACATTCACTCAGAATTACATTATGAGAATTGATTACAAGGTTCATGATTCCTAAAGCTAGAACTGGAACTTTGCTTCCATCTCCAACATTCAGGAACCTCTCGCCGTCATCAAATCTCCTACTGACCTGCAGACCCTGCATCGAATTGCAAATATGATAAGGGCTTCCGGTATCCAATACCCAGGTAGTAGTATCACAAATGGAAAAGTTACAAGGTGTTATCATATAATTACCTTGCTTCTTCTTTGGCCTGTTCGGATCCAGGGAGGCAATGTATAGAGGACAGTTCCTCTTCCAGTGCCCCTGCTTCTTGCAAAAGAAGCACTCCACCTGGCTCTAGTCGGGCTTGCGCTTCTTGGTCTGACCCTGTGCAGACTCCCAGCATGCGACTGCACCTTCTTATTCTTCTTCTTCTTGTTCTTCTTCCCTTTCTTAAAGGGTCGATGACTAGAAGAAGACCCTCCCACAATATTCACCGACTCCTTATGGAGCTGGTGGTCCTTCTCAAAGTTCTGCAGCAACCCCAACAAGCCGTGGTAGTTCACTGCAGGCTTTGTCATTCGAAAATGAGTAAGGAAGGGGAGGAAGGACTTGGGCAAAGAATTAAAGATCGCATCCTTAGCGAGCTGCTCATGCAAGGGAAAGCCCAGTTTACTTAGGCGCTCAATCATTTCGATCATGTATAGTACATGATCAGTGACTGAGACCTCATCCCTCATCCGAGCATTGAAAATGGCACAACTAGTTTTGTGCCTTTCAATGTCGTCAAGCATGCCAAAGGAGTCGTTCAACATTTGAAGCATCTCCTGTGGCTGGGCATTCTCAAACTTGCAGCTAAACTCATCATTCATTGCTGCCAGCATTATGCATCGAACGGTGGTGCTGTCATTGAGCCACTTCTGGTAAGTGTCTCGGACCGTTCCTCTAACATTCGGGGCTGGCTCCTCGGGTGTCGGATCTGTTACAACATAAAGGATCCGCTCATACTCAAGGATGATTTTTAATTTTCGATACCAACTATCAAAATTAGGTCCCATGAGTTTGTCATTATCTAACAATGACTGAAGCGACAGGATAGTGGCCATAGCTGCATAAAAGAAAATCAGATCTCTATTAGTATATAAATTATTAATACTAAAGACTTGAACTTTAGTCTAAAGTTTCTCCCAATATTTTTATGAACTGGTAGCCTCAACCTCCAATTCGAAGAATTACTTTAATTCCTTGGTGGGTACTAGAATCCACACAGACTATACACGAGTCCAACTTTGGTTGGTCAACCCATGTGCATCTATGGGTAGGTCATAACCAGTTGTTTCTCTAAACAACTTCTAGTAATTAATTTTGCCCTAGAACCTAATCAGTAGGCTTTGGCCTCCACTGAAAAGATCTGGTTAGGTCCAACCATTAACATGACTTGATTTGGTGAATTGGACCAATAAACGATCTGGCCCGACTTTGGCCGGCCAACCTGACCACCATCAGAAAGACTCAACCAAATTATCATACTATGAATGATAATTCCATTAGTCAATAAGCACCAGGCCTTTGGGCCTCCAGTGATTATTTAACTAATGGACTCATTATCACTCACTTAATGGGAGGCTATGACTTAGTTATCACTATAACTTAATCATTTTAGGGACCTAATAATTTTGAGGATTTTATTAAAGGATAGAAGAGAAGAAATTAACCAGTCAATTTCAATCCTCCCACCGACTTCACTAAGTCAGATTAAAAAGGATTTAATTAAAGCTGACATTAGGAGCACCTAAATCAGTCACATTGATTTACCTAATGACATGGGTGAGCCCTAACACCAAATGATCTAATCAAAACCTAACTCACCAGGTTGGCCAGGTAAGTGAGATCAGTGGTGGGATATGCCATTAACTCGTCAGAGATCCAATCAATGCAAGTAGCTCCCACTTAAGAACCACTGGTCAAACTGCCGAACTTACCTTAGACACCAACTGGTTCATTAGTTTTAATTTGATCAACTTAGTAAATAGGATTCCACCACGTAGCCATGAATTAAGTCCATCTTGGTCTAGTTAAAGACATGGACCCATGCAACTACAACTATTGGAGTTGAGTCTAGAGTGTCTTTGACCTAATCTAATTTAACTTTTGATTAGATTTGACCAATTACTCTAATTTAGTCCATTTCTTTAGGCTAACCTTAGGTCTAACCCAATTATGGACCTAATCCATATAACCCATTGACCCACAAGTTTATGTAATTGTCATAGGTCTTAATTTACAATTCTAGACCAACTTGACAACACTTAATTCTTTTAATTAAGTATCTGGGCTGATGGGTCAGGGTTTGGTATTTCAAAATTAATTTTCAAATTTGAAAAGTTTTATTTTCTGTTCACCAAATATGTTAACTCATTTCATAAATAGATCAACACATTTCATAAATAGCAATCCTATTGCTAATTACATAACAAAAAATAACTCAATCAAAATAAATCATGAATATTCTTTTAGATCTAATCTAACACATTCATGATAAATTTTACAATTGAACCTTTATAATTAAGTCCTTTCGCTGCTTCATCTGCATGGGATATAATTACAGCGACACCCCTACCGTCATAGGAGAACCCCATCGAATGGGAGGAGAGGGCCTTTAAACCCTACTTTTCTCCTATGACAGGACGACCATGGCAACCAACCCAATTAGATTACTTGCTACTTGGATCAAGTATATCTAAATATATCAATTTTAAAATTTAAATTTCAAATTTCAAAATTTAAATTTTGAATTTCAAATTTCAAACAAATTTTAAATTTCAAATTTCAAAATTTTGAATTTCAAATTTTGAATTTTAAAATTTGAATTTTAAATTTGAAATTTTAATCAAATTTCAAATTTTAAATTTCAAATTTTGAATTTCAAATTTTTAAATTTTGAATTTGAATTTCAAATTTCAAAATTTAAAATTCAAATTTTGAATTTCAAATTTTTGAATTTCAATTTTGAACAACTTTCAAAATTCAAATTTTAAATTTTGAATTTCAAATTTCAAATTTAAACTTCTAGATTACAACTTAATCTATGTATGCAAATATATATATCATATTTTAGAACCTGCTTTGATACCATTTGAAGTGAAATGTAGTGCAGGGGTAAAATTATAATTTTAAAACTTTTCAAAATCACTATTTTACAGTAAAAATTATTAATTAATCTAATTAATTAATATATATTTATCCTATACTAGGATCTAAATATGATATACAGCATGCATGTATTTAAATTTAAAATTTAAATTTGAACAGTAAATAATTTATTGTTATGTGTTCAGAGCACAATACCTTTGTGCGGGTAGTCGATCGCTGCAATCTGATCACCGTCAGAAGAGTCTGATCATCGTAATATAGCCACACAATGTGTCTGGCCTCTGCAGATCATCCACATGAAGCTTCCGATCTGATCGGCTCCTCACGAATGCTAGTTCGTGACTGCACCTTTTTGATGGCCGATGTTGATCGAACTCCTTCGATCGATATCTGTTGACTCTTTGGATACTCCAGATCATCAACAAAGGTGATAGAGAGGTTGGTGATACTCTCCCTAAAGTTTGGTGGGCTCACGACACTCGTAGCTCACGTTCTCACTTCCCGAACCCTAAGCCAAAACCCTAGGGTACACAAGAAAACTCTGCGCCCACTTTTTTTTCTTTTCTTTTCTTTTCTCTCAAAAGGTTTTGGACCTTCACCTTATGTAGAAAGCTTCCTCACACCCCCTTCTTTCTCTCAAAAAAATTCTACGCATGCCCCACATCTCTTTCTCTTTTAAAATAGTGCAAGACATGTCTTATCCGCGTGAGAGGATAAAGATAAGTGGTTGCACACTTGAATTCAAATCGAATTTGAATTCAAATACAAACAAACTCATCCCTATCCACTCTGGGCATGAGAAAAGAAGGGGCGTGGCTTCTTTTTGCATGAAAATATTTCACGAGAAACTCTTTCTCGTGTATGATAAGTGGCGCACAAGATGGATAAGCAAGAAGGTGCAAGGGATAAGTTATCCATTCAAATTCAAACATCGTTTGAATTTGAATGGCGAACAAATCAAGTTTATCCAAAAATTGGCACACAAGAGTGGGTGTGAGATGCCTTCTGTGTGAGAGAAAATTCATGAGAAGTTGTTTCTCATGAATTCAAATGGGCGCTGAAGAAGTGAGGTGGCACAGGGAGAAAAGTCAAGGTGGTTTGAACCTAATTGAGCCAACCTAATTAAAATAGGTTAAGCACAATTAGACTAAATTAAACCCAACTTAATTAAGCTTAATTAGGCTAAATAAAATCTTAATCAAATCAAGAATTGACTAAGCCTAATCCCTGATCAAATTAGAGACCAAACCACTTCAACGATTTGGTCAACACTTAACCTAATTGGGTCAAACCCAACTGAATCCAATTCAATTGGACTTGATCCAAAAATAATTACTCAATCAAATTGAGTTAATTAGTGATCAAATTATTAATTAAACTTTTCATAAATACTGAGTCCAAATCCGATGGGCAATCGGATATCAAAATCCATCGATATGAAACCTTGATTGAAGAGTTCCAAACCAGTAGGACTCTTGACCCCGGTACCCAAACTGTGTGGTACTTATGATCAGAGAATCCTGATTCTTGATTATAGAGTCCAGACACATAGGACTCATAGTCCATGAGCATTAGGACTCTTCATCAGCCATCAGATCAGATAGGAACCTCTAATGTGTGTGACCCCGCAGGTTCGAACCTAAGTCGGTAGCACAGGAATCAATTTCTGTACTAATCGAAGTGACCATCTAGCAATGGTACCTGACATTCAGATAGGTCGAATAGTCGCAATTGCAACACTCAGAACCTACGTGAATATGGTTACTGTATAATTCATCCCTTTTGATCCCTGTGTTTAGGATGACTCAGGGTTAAACTGTCAACCCTGATTAGATCATCCGAATCGTGTGTTGCTCCTAGATTGATTTTGATGATTACAAATCAGATTGAAGGGATACAAATAATTTTAAAATAAAAAAAAGTCCTTATGATCTTCAAGGGCAAAATCATAATTTCACTTAAATCTTGATTTGATAGTATCATTTGGTAGAACAAATGATTTGAAATCTATTGATAAAAATTTCATTGTGTTTGGACTTATATTTTTGAAGTTATGAAGGTTTGAAGTGCATGAGTCGACTCATGAGTCAACTCATGGCACTGTGAGCTGATTGGCACGCAAAAATCCTCCTTGGCACGCTAGTTTTCTGGCTTGGCACGACCTGTGAGTCGACTCATGAGTCGACCCACAAGGCATGAGTCGACTCATGAGTCGACCCCTGCTAATTTGAGCCAAGAAATTCCAGAAAAGCATTCTCTGGTTTTTGCAACAGAGGTCGACTCATGAGTCGACCCCTAAAGCATGAGTCGACTCATGAGTCGACCCCTGCGACGGAAAATGTCAGCAACGGCTATTTTTTTGTCTGTTTTAATTGCCATTTATGCTTCCTAAAAATCCTCTAACGGCTCTTTATCTGCCTAAATTGTTTTCTCTTGCTTCTAATGCTACAAAATGCTTAATTTGATGAAAGAAATTGCAGATTAAATAACGGATCAAACGTGAAATCAAAAAGAAGGAGAAGAAGAAGAAAAAGACGAGAAAGAGAGAAGAATAGAAGAGAGGATCCGTAATTTGCAAGAATAAGCCTGAGATCAACGAAATATCCATAGAGAAAAAGAGAGAGGATCCACAATATACCAGAGAGATTGTGAAAGAGAAAAGCTAGATCTTTCAAGGAGAGAATTCTTCACGCCTATCGTTTCAACCTTGATCTAGAGATCGTTCAAAGCTTTCAAGAGATCTTCAATCAACGATCAACCTCTTCTCAAGCATTCGTTCAACCGTTCATTCATCTTGAGAAAATCTGAAAAAGGGGTTCTTCATTTGAGTAAAGCTTTTATTGTTATATTTGCTCATAAAAGGAGCTGTTATTGTATTAATCTGTGCTCTAAATATTCTTACTCTTTGTGAGTTTTTGCTCTTGTTTTTGGAGGATTTCCAAAACAAGGAAAGGTTGATCCGAACCTGAAATCGGAGTGTTTTGGGTTTGCTTGTACCCGGGAAACAAGTGATCTAGCTTAGGATAGCTAGTGTCAGAGTTTCCGACGTCTTGTATTCTAGCTTGGGATAGCTAGTGTCGGAGTTTCCGACGTTTTGTATTCGGGTTGAATACAAAGGATAGTAGATTGAAATTCTCAAGTGGGATTTTGGGGAGTGGATGTAGGTGCAAGGTTAGCACCGAACCACTATAAATCCTTGTGTTTGTGGTGTGCTTTATCGCTTTATCTTATTTCTTTATTATATCCTTGCAATACTGCTTTAGGTAATTAATATTGTTTTAAGCCTTTGTTTGTTCTTCATAAGTTATCTGTTGGGCTTAAAATTTTTAGAAACCCAATTCACCCCCCCTCTTGGGTTGCATAGCTGGGCAACAAGTGGTATCAGAGCCAGTGCTCTAGCCCTTCTTTGATCTAACAATCAAAGAGCCAAAGATCTATGACAACCCATGTTGGAACTTCTCTAGCTGAGGGGCAATCAACAAACCGACCTCCACTTTTCAATGGGTCTATTTACACCTATTGAAAAGCTCGGATAAAGATTTTCATACAAGCACTCGACTATGATATGTGGAGTATCATAGTGAATGGTCCTCACACACCCACCAAGATTATAGATGGTGAGGAGTCAACCAAACCCGAGAAAGAATGGGATGAGGTTGACAAGAAATTGGCACAATTAAATGCCAAAGCTATGAATGTTCTTTATTGTGCACTAGATGCTAGTGAATTTAATCGCATTTCTACTTGTGCATCTGCTAAAGAAATATGGAATAGGTTAGAAGTCACCCATGAGGGAACAAATCAAGTAAAAGAGTCTAAAATAAACATGCTTGTACATAAATATGAATTGTTCAAAATAGAGCATGATGAGTCCTTAACTGCTATGTTTACTCGTTTTACTGATATAATCAATGGTTTAAAGAGTCTTGGCAAATCTTATACTAACAGTGAACTTGTAAGGAAGATTCTCAGGTCACTGCCAAGAACTTGGGAAGCCAAGGTGACTGCCATCCAAGAAGCAAAGGACTTGAACACTCTACCTCTAGAAGAGCTTCTTGGATCCTTGATGACTCATGAACTTAGCATGAAGCAACATCAAGAAGATGAAATCAAAAAGAAAAGAACCATTGCCCTCAAATCCACAACTTCGCCTGATTATGAAACGGATGACTCTGAAGATGAAGATCAGGATGAAGAGATGGCTCTCATCACCCGAAAATTTAAGAAGTTTCTAAGAAAAAGGAAACAGGGGATGAGAAAGAAATTCACAAAAGGGGATCAAAGCAAAGAAAAGGAAAAAGATCAAACCCCTATATGCTACGAGTGCAAGAAGCCAGGATATTTCAGATCCGAATGTCCACAATTGAAGAAAGGTCCAAAGAAGTTTAAAAAGAAGGCAATGATGGCAACCTGGAGTGCGAGTGATGACTCAAGCTCCGACGAGGAAACCTCAACAGAACAAGCCAACCTGTGCCTGATGGCACATGAAAATGAGGTAACTTCTGAATCCACTAGTGAATTTACTTTTGAAGAATTGCATGAGGCATTCTATGATTCAATTGATGAATTAAAGAAACTAGGGAAGAAAAACAAAGAGCTGAAATTGGAAAATCAGTCCTTAGTGAAACAAGCTGAAAATCTTTCAATTAAAAAATTCACCTTGATTCAAGAAAATCAAAACTTAAAGGATGAAATGAACAAGCTGAAGTCTATAGTAGATAAGTTCACCTTAAGTTCAAACAAACTAAATATGATCCTTGAAAATCAGAAAGCTATATATGATAAGGCTGGACTTGGTTATAAACCCCTGAAGAAACAAAAATTTCTGAAGGATATTTATGTAAATTATTCAAGTAACAAGTCTACAAATATTACTTGTTTTAAATGTGGAAGAATAGGACATAAATCATATACATGTCTTATTAACAAATATGCAAACACAAAGAAAATATGGGTTCCAAAAGGAACCATTCTGACTAACCTGAAAGGACCCAAGAAAGCTTGGGTACCTAAGACAGAAACTTGATCTTTGCTTGCAGGTGTGTCTAGCATCCCAAGAAGGAAACAGGAAATGGTATCTTGACAGCAGATGCTCGAGACACATGACTGGTGATGAATCACAATTCATCACGCTTGATGCTAAGGATGGAGGGATGGTCACCTTTGGAGATAATGGCAAAGGAAAGATCATCGGGATAGGTAACATTGGTATCACTCCCTCCAAATACATTGAGAATATTTTATTAGTTAAAGGTTTAAAGCATAACTTACTTAGCATTAGTCAATTCTGTGATAAAGGGTATAAAGTAAGTTTTGAATCATCTGTTTGCATCGTGACGAGTCCTATTAACGATGGCATTAAATTTATAGGACATAGGCATGGCAATGTTTATATGGTAGACTTGAATGATTTAACTAAATTAGACATGCAATGCCTAGTTTCCTTAAATGCTAAAATAAATGAGACTAGTTGGCTGTGGCATCGTAGACTTGCACATATTAGCATGCATTCTCTTTCAAAATTAATCAAAAAGGATTTAGTTCTCGGTTTGCCAAAATTAAATTTTGAAAAGGATAGAATTTGAGATGCATGCCAATTAGGTAAACAAACTAGAGTATCATTTAAATCCAAAAATACTATTTCAACTTCTAGACCTTTAGAGCTCTTACATATGGATTTATTTGGACCAACTAGAACCACTAGTCTAGGAGGAAAATGATATGGATTTGTAATAATTGATGATTACTCTCGTTTTACTTGGATTTTCTTTTTAGCTCACAAAAATGAAACTTTTCAAATTTTCACTAAATTTCATCGAAAAGTCACTAATGAAAAAGGGTTTTCAATTCACAATATTAGAAGTGATCATGGAACAGAATTTGAAAATAATGACTTTGAAAATTTTTGTGATGAAAATGGAATTGGCCATAACTTCTCTGCTCCTAGGACACCTCAACAAAATGGGGTAGTTGAAAGAAAAAATAGAACCTTAGAAGAAATGGCCCGTACCATGCTTTGTGAAAGCAACCTTCCAAGATATTTTTGGGCGGAAGCTATTAACACAGCATGTTACATTTTAAATCGTGCTTTAATAAGACAATTTTTAAAGAAAACCCCCTATGAACTTTGGAAAGGAAGAAAACCAAATATTGCCTATTTTCATGTTTTTGGTTGTCGATGTTTTGTATTAAATGGCAAAGAAAAACTTGGTAAATTTGATGCAAAATCAGATGAAGCAATCCTTCTAGGTTACTCCTCCACTAGTAAAGCATTTAGAGTATTCAACAAAAGAACCTTAGTAGTTGAGGAGTCCATACATGTTGTCTTTGATGAATCTAACGATCTTCCTTCAAGGAAGAATGAGGGTGTTGATGATGCAGATCCACTAATAGAAGGTATAAAGGAGATCACTCTGAAAGATTCAGCAACTCCAGAAGACAAGGATCAAGAAGATGAACAAAATGAGAAAGGTGAAGAAATTCAAGAACAACCTCAAGGTACAAATGACTTACCCAAGGAATGGAGGTATGTTCACAACCACCCTAAGGAATTAATTATCGGTGATCCTATGCATGGGGTAAAAACACGTTCTTCACATAGAGATGTACTTAATCATTGTGCTTTTGTATCTCAACTTGAACCTAAAACTTTTGAAGAGGCTGAAAATGATCATAACTGGATTAATGCTATGCAAGAGGAACTTAATCAATTTGAAAGAAATAATGTTTGGACCTTAGTAAAAAGACCTAAAGATTATTCAATAATTGGCACAAAATGGGTCTTTAGAAACAAATTAGATGAGCATGGAAATGTAATTAGAAATAAAGCAAGACTGGTTGCTAAGGGATATAATCAAGAAGAAGGAATTGATTTTGATGAAACCTTTGCACCTGTTGCTAGATTAGAAGCTATTAGACTTCTACTTGCATATGCTTGCTTTATGAATTTCAAGTTATTTCAAATGGATGTTAAAAGTATATTTTTAAATGGATATATTTCTGAAGAAGTATATGTAGAACAACCCCCTGGATTTGAAAATCATGCTTCTCCCAATCATGTCTTTAGATTAAATAAAGCTTTATATGGTCTAAAACAAGCACCTAGAGCATGGTATGAAAGGCTAAGCAAATTTTTACTAAATAATGGTTTCTCAAGAGGCAATATAGATACAACCCTATTTATTAAAAGAAACCAAAATGATATGCTAATTATACAAATTTATGTTGATGACATAATTTTTGGGTCTACTAATGAATCCCTTTGTCAAGACTTTGCTAAGCTTATGCAGGGAGAGTTCGAGATGAGCATGATGGGAGAACTCACTTTCTTTCTCGGACTCCAAATCAAACAATCAAAAGAGGGAATCTCCATCACCCAAAGCAAGTACACCAAGGAACTACTCAAAAGATTTGGAATGGAGAACTGCAAACCAATTGGCACACCAATGAGTCCCTCAAGTAAGCTTGACAAGGATGATGAAGGTAAAAGCGTAGACTTAAAATACTACAGAGGTATGATTGGCTCATTATTATATCTAACTGCAAGTAGGCCTGATATCATGTTTAGTGTTTGCTTATGTGCAAGATATCAATCTAATCCTAAGGAATCTCATTTGAATGCTGATAAAAGAATCCTTAGATACTTAAATGGTACACAAACTATAGGGTTATGGTACTCTAAGTACTCACAAATTAATTTATTAGGATATTCTGATGCTGATTTTGCTGGATGTAAATTAGATAGAAAAAGTACAAGTGGAACTTGCCAATTTCTTGGAGTTAACCTAATCTCATGGTTTAGCAAGAAACAAAATTCGGTGGCACTGTCTACGGCTGAGGCCGAATACATTGCAGCCGAAAGTTGTTGTGCTCAAATCTTGTAGATTAAGCAACAACTCGAAGATTTTGGAATCAAACTTAATGAAACTCCAATAAAATGTGATAATACAAGTGCCATAAATCTATCTAAAAATCCAATACAACACTCAAGATCCAAACATATTGAAATAAGACATCATTTTATAAGAGAACATGTTCAAAACAAAAATGTAATTCTTGAATATGTTTGCACTGAAAATCAATTAGCCGATATCTTTACAAAGGCCCTTAGTGAGGATAGATTCTGTGAAATTAGGAGAAATCTAGGAATTCTAGATCCATTTGCCTAAACTTCTCTTAATTAATATCAAATATTCTTAGAGCTCAATTTCCAACAACTATCCTGGTTCCAAAAGCTTAGATTTATAACTCTAAAAACTTATCATTGAGCAAAATTCCTTCTCCCAAAATTTTGAATTTTTTTGGAATTTATTTGCATTTTTCCTGATTTTCTGAACTTCATGAGTCGACCCCCATGAGTCGACTCAATGGCAAACTTGTAAATCCCACCAACTTCCATCGGGTTCATTGTTTTTAAAATGGGAAACCCTGTTTATGAGACGACTCATCTTCTCGTCGTCTTCCTTCCGAAAGCCGTCCTCTCCAACTCTTTTTGCTCCAAATCCAAGGATCAATTCTGAGGCAATTCTCCCTCCTTCTCTCCACCAAAAATCGCCTCCTTGAAAAGGATTTCTCTGTGCTTTCTCGCAGTTATTGGCGCGGGTGGAACGTGCCCTAGAACTTCACCGTTCATTCAAAATCCACTTCTTTTCTCCATCAAAATTCTTCTTTACTCTTTTGTGATCCCTCCTCCACTGAATTCAAGTCTTCTTGTCTGCTATTTTTTTGGATATGGCTCCAAAGATGAAACTTTCCCAAAGAAGGAAATCAATCCGAGAGCCTGAGAAAATTGTCCGAAAGAAAAGGCATGCTCAGTCTTCCAGTATTCCCAATCCAGTTTTAGTACCTGCTCAA
This sequence comes from Elaeis guineensis, assembly GCF_000442705.2. Lineage (NCBI taxonomy): Eukaryota > Viridiplantae > Streptophyta > Magnoliopsida > Arecales > Arecaceae > Elaeis > Elaeis guineensis. The sequence continues at coordinate 97,489,124 of NC_025996.2, read as the reverse complement.
GGTCTCTCTCAATCCTCCATAAGCCCCAGTGTAAATCCTTTTTCTGATAGAAAAGTAGAAATCGGGAAAAACATAGATTTTCGGTTCTTTGAGAAAGAAGGCTTTACTTTTGCTACCAAGATCAAAAATCAAGGATGGGAACTTTATTGCTCTCTTAAGGAAGTCACCTATGTTGATCTAGTCAGAGAGTTCTACCAGAACCTAAATTATGGAAACAGGTCTGTGACTTCAACTGTAAAGGGGATTGACATCTATTTGGATTCTAGGATATTGGGAGAAATACTTCAGTTGCCTAGTGAAGGATACTCATATATGGAACTCCCAATTAAAGAAGAAGGGATCAGAATTATCTTAGGAGAAGATTTTTCAGGAAGTTTAAACAAATTGGAAGCAAAGCTACTGTCCATTGAGATGAGGGTCCTGCATCAGATTGTGACAAAACTATTCTTTCCTAGGAGTGGTAGACATGACTTACTATCTGGTAGAGATGTATGTGTCATGTTTCATATCATCACTCAGACCCCCCTAAACCTCCCTGCACTTATGATAGAGGCCATGAGAGAAACTTTGAATAGATCCAAGGCACACTTGCCTTATGGTATGGTCCTTACTAGAGTATTTAGGAGGTTTGGAGTTAGTTGTGAGGGGGAGACACCTACCAAGCTCTCACATGTGGACACTTTCAACCAACACAGCCTGCACCGAATGGGAATTACAAAGACTGTTGGTGGTTGGATCAAGGGCTCTGAAGAAAGAACTGAGGAAAGGGCTGAAGACAGAACTGAAGGAAGAGTAGAAGAAGAAGGTCCATCTTCTCCTGTACATGACTTCAGGGCAGCATCACCAGATACCCAGTTCATTCCTGATACTGAGGCTGGCCCTTCTGAGTTTACTAGGATGCCCACACCAGTGCATCAGCCAGAGAGCAGAGCACCTCATTCAGAGTTCAGACTGGCTGACGATCAGATCGAGCATATTTCACAGCGTGTGGCTTCTTTGCTGTCTAGCCAGTGGAGTAGTACTTCTTTTGCACCTGAAGCTACCTCTTCTGATTAGACCATTACTCCCCACATCTCCACTGTATTTCAGATGATTTCAGATCAGTCCGTCAGGATACAGCAGCTTGAGGATACAGTCTGGAGACTTACTGGCAGAGTTCTTGACTTGCAGGGGCAAGTCCTTGCATTGGCCCATCCCCAGCCACAGGAGTCTACTATTGAGGTCACAGACCTCACTGCAGAGGCTGGCAGGCTCAGAGGAGCATTAGAAGGTGGATATGAGCTACTGAGGAAAGAGATCAGAGGATCGAGTGAGCATGCTACCATCCAGTTCACTGCTCTACTTCAATCTGTTTCCAGAGCACTGAACGTACTTGATTCTATCAGACTCACTCTTTCTGTTCAGTCCCTAGCATCTCAGCGTTCTCAGCCTCCCAGTTCATCTCGTTCTCCTACTCGTGGCAGAGGCAGATGGGGTAGAGGACGCACTTCTGATCCATCATCTCCTCACCCTATATCTGATGACTCTGATCATTGACTTATCTAGATCCTAGGAGTTAGTATCTTGTTCTAGGATCTATACCTTGGGGCCATGTATTGACATTTAGCCGGTTGAATTTTATGTATTGAAATAATTGTGATATTAATGGAATCATCTTTTACCTATATTTCTACCACTTTGTAATGATTATATTTTGGTTATATTTCAATCTCTGATACATCTGTTGAAATATTATCTTCTCCTTGTTGTTGTTTGCTGTTGATAATTGCTATATTAAGGGGGAGCAAACATTGTAAAAAATATCTGTGAAAAACTCTAAAGAGGAAGAAATTAAAGAATATTTCAGAAAAAGAAAAGAAAGAGTTAACTATGTTTGATGATGTCAAAAAGGGGAAGAAATTAAACTAAAACAAAAATTAAAATTAGACAAAAAGCAAAACCCTAAATTATGAGAAAAAGGGGGAGAAATTAAACAAAAACAAAGATTGGAAGATTAAAACAAATATTGGAGAAATTAAACAAAAACAAGGATTGAAAGATTAAACAAAACTTTGAGAAAGTTGGTATCAAAATTTGGTATCAGACAGAACTTTAACAAAAAGTCATCCATCAAAAGCAAAATCATGAGTACAATGCAAATAAGTATTTTTTTATATATGCTCTGATATCCAAACTTGCTTTTGAAATTTTACTCACCTTGATACATCAATAAGAAATTTGTTTTACTCTGATACATCCTACAATTTCTTTTAACTTGATCTGATACATGATAACATTTGATCCGATACAGTGTGAAGGTTTCTCTAATATATTATAACATTTGCTCTGATACAGTGTAAAATTTTCTCTGACATTTGCTCTAATACAGTATGAAATTTTCTCTGATACATTATAAAATTTTCTTGCTCTGATACATTATAAAATCTTTTCTGATATCATTGTAAAAAAAAAAATTATTTTTGCTCTGATACATAGAAAAAGTTATTTATCTTCTCTTGCTCTGATATATCTTGAACTCAAAATGATCTAATACCCTTTTCAAATCTTTAAGAAAATGGACAAACTATTTTTGCATTTATATTACATGCCAAAAGAATCATACTCTTTTCAAGCATATACACTTATAATGGATTCTTTTGAAATTAATGCATTAACATAAATATTTTTGTTCAAATGTTTTGTCATCATCAAAAAGGGGGAGATTGTTGCTCCTAGATTGATTTTGATGATTACAAATCAGATTGAAGGGATACAAATAATTTTAAAATAAAAAAAAGTCCTTATGATCTTCAAGGGCAAAATCATAATTTCACTTAAATCTTGATTTGATAGTATCATTTGGTAGAACAAATGATTTGAAATCTATTGGTGAAAATTTTATTGTGTTTGGACTTATATTTTTGAAGTTATGAAGGTTTGAAGTGCATGAGTCGACTCATGAGTCAACTCATGGCACTGTGAGCTGATTGGCACGCAAAAATCCTCCTTGGCATGCTAGTTTTCTGGCTTGGCACGACCTGTGAGTCGACTCATGAGTCGACCCACAAGGCATGAGTCGACTCATGAGTCGACCCCTGCTAATTTGAGCCAAGAAATTCCAGAAAAGCATTCTCTGGTTTTTGCAACAGAGGTCGACTCATGAGTCGACCCCTGAAGCATGAGTCGACTCATGAGTCGACCCCTGCGACGGGAAATGTCAGCAACGGCTATTTTTTTGCCCGTTTTAATTGCCATTTATGCTTCCTAAAAATCCTCTAACGGCTCTTTATCTGCCTAAATTGTTTTCTCTTGCTTCTAATGCTACAAAATGCTTAATTTGATGAAAGAAATTGCAGATTAAATAGCGGATCAAACGTGAAATCAAAAAGAAGGAGAAGAAGAAGAAAAAGACGAGAAAGAGAGAAGAATAGAAGAGAGGATCCGTAATTTACAAGAATAAGCCTGAGATCAATGAAATATCCATAGAGAAAAAGAGAGAGGATCCACAATATACCAGAGAGATTGTGAAAGAGAAAAGCTAGATCTTTCAAGGAGAGAATTCTTCACGCCTATCGTTTCAACCTTGATCTAGAGATCGTTCAAAGCTTTCAAGAGATATTCAATCAACGATCAACCTCTTCTCAAGCATTCGTTCAACCGTTCATTCATCTTGAGAAAATCTGAAAAAGGGGTTCTTCATTTGAGTAAAGCTTTTATTGTTATATTTGCTCATAAAAGGAGCTGTTATTGTATTAATCTGTGCTCTAAATATTCTTACTCTTTGTGAGTTTTTGCTCTTATTTTTGGAGGATTTCCAAAACAAGGAAAGGTTGATCCGAACCTGAAATCGGAGTGTTTTGGGTTTGCTTGTACCCGAGAAACAAGTGATCTAGCTTGGGATAGCTAGTGTCGGAGTTTCCGACGTCTTGTATTCTAGCTTGGGATAGCTAGTGTCGGAGTTTCCGACGTTTTGTATTCGGGTTGAATATAAAGGATAGTGGATTGAAATTCTCAAGTGGGATCTTGGGGAGTGGATGTAGGTGCAAGGTTAGCACCGAACCACTATAAATCCTTGTGTTTGTGGTGTGCTTTATCGGTTTATCTTATTTCTTTATTATATCCTTGCAATACTGCTTTAGGTAATTAATATTGTTTTAAGCCTTTGTTTTGTTCTTCATAAGTTATCTGTTGGGCTTAAAATTTTTAGAAACCCAATTCACCCCCCCTCTTGGGTTGCATAGGTGGGCAACATCGTGCTCAACTCAAACAGTCCTGTGACTCCTCACTAGGACTACCCTGGCCAAAATTTTGCTAAATTGAAACACGACTGTACACAGCTTCTGAACTAGAGTGGTCAATTCCATCTTGACACATGCACCGACAAGTCAAGTACTTGACTACACCCAGTAGCCTTCCATCACTGAATTAGAAATTCAGGTAGTCTAGTGCCTAAGTGCAGTGAGTTGCTTGCAAGTCACCGTGGCGGACTCAGGTCGGAGGGACATTTATACCCATATCCCATCGGAGCAAATCTTGACAGCAGAAATTGCTCTGGAGTCGGTAACGTTCAGTACAGATGTACCCTTACATCTCACCTGTATGCCATATCAGTGTTTCTACACTCCTTGGTTAAGAGGACAACCAATCCATATGGCACACAATGACTTATGCTTGATAAACGTTGTTGTCCTTGATAACAACGTATCATTTGGTCACGAACAGGTTTAAGGACTAAACGACAAATCCTCCTTTGTCGAGTCTAAATAGTCCTAAGGACTTCACCACAACACAGGAGTTCATTAGAAGATGAAACAATTTGTGATGAATAATGTCAAAATAACTTTTATTTATTTATAATTCATATACTAATACAAGAATAAGCACAACCGTCAACAGGCTGACGATTGGCTTTGGGACACTATTTCCAACAATGGGATCGTTCCGGTAAGACCTAAATCTTTGATAGTCCAAACCTAAAATATTTCTAGTCGTTAGTGCATTGAGTCAGAGATCAATGATACCAGTAAGACTGGCATGTCTTATGTATGCTTAGAAATAAGGGTGGTTGATCTCACAACCACTTGTATGGTGACACTAATACAAGGATATGGGTGCTTATTAGAGAATGAGTTCCATGAATTGATCTATGAGAGAATATCATATGGAGTTTTATTTATATGTCAATTGATGATTCTCTAGTGGGAGTTGTGTAAGTGATCCTTAGACTTGAGGTCACTATGGTACCTTGTGTACATGGAACCATATTTTGGTTCACTACCTAGCTTGGTTCTTTGATCCTTATGTGGGGTGTTCTGGATATGGTGAAGTGTGCATGAAGGTTGTGAGTGTTGTGATCCAAGTGGTGTGCCCAAGGCCCAGGGGACCAAGGCTAAGGCCAAGGTCCATCATTCATGAGGGCTTCATGGAGGCTCTAGGGCTAGTTGGGCCCTAGGTTGAAAGGCTGTGGGCCTTTCGGGTTCTTGAGGTCTAGGTTATGTGGGCCTCAAGGGACCAACTCTTTATGGGCCAGGTTTGGGCCCAGAATAGGTGAGATTAGGTCAAGTCATGGGTGTACATGGGCTTGGGTTAACCTAATCTCCCATAGAGTTGGTCAAAGGAGTTTTGGGTTTGGGTCACTTGACCCTGTGTTTATATATACATGCACTATATAGGTTTGATTAAGCCAAAGAATACGAAAACCCTTTCTCCCAAGTCTCTCTCTCTTTTCTCTCTCTCTTCAGCTATTCTCCATGCCCCAGGAGCAAGAAACCCTAGGGTTTCTTGCCGCCAGGTCCATAGAAGGCAGGAAAAGCAGGGGAGGTGCTAGGGTTTTGAGCCCCTCCCCCTTTGTGCCGCCAACCATATTGCCTCTCCCTCTCTTGCAGCCACCCAAACATCAGGTCCAAGACTTGAAATCTCTTGCTATGAGGTTGGTACAAGTTCTTCTCAGATCTGGAGTTGATCTGAGGTCGTTTGAGGCACGGGTGAGATCTCCATCAACAGATCTACAGGAAAGGCTGCAGCAGAACAGATTTGCAAGGTCTGGTTCTATCTACCTTCTTCCCTATCTAGAATACCCCGATTTGAGATCTATGAATTGGAAGACCTTGGTCCAGGCCTGATCTGGTTGGGTACCAGATCTTGAATTTTTTAGAGGTGATCTTAGAGGCATTCTTCATCTGGAATGAAAGGCTGACGAAGAAGACAACAACCAGGCTGATTTCATCAAGGGCCTTCGATCGAGTCAGAAGTCTCCAGATTTGTTCGTTGCTGGTTCTGCTGCACCCAAGATCCATGGGAGGAGTCAGGATCGTGCTCCAATAGTGAGTGATCAATAAGGGATCAGTCACTCCTGATAAGGAAAGCGAACATCCTATGTGATCTTATAGGATGATGATTCTGGAAGTCTTTGGCCAAAGCAGGATGATAATTAGAAAAGGGTTTCTTATCATCACCTTCAAAATAATATACATAAAGATAAGTGATTGAGTTTGATATATTTTCATGTCCACAACTCATCTGAGATGTTGTTTGACTGAATGATTGAATTACACAAGAACTTACCACTGAAGGGTATTTTGATAATTTTTTATCAAAATTTCAAATCTTTCAGATAGTCATGACACATTGCTAGACATCAATCTCGACTTGTGGACTCATTAGAATTGAAAGAATTTGATTCTAAAATTAATTTGGAAGAGTCCAAATTGATTGAGACTGTTCGAGTGACCTAATCTCATCGGATTAGGATTACGTCGAAAGTTTGGATCCACTGTTGGCTAGATTTAAAACTCAATAGGTTACATACTTTAGAATTTAGCCTTAACCTAATCTAATTAGAGTTTAATATAAATTTATAGGTTAAATTGATATGCTAGCACTTGTATTAACTCAAGTTCCCAAATTGATTTAGATCAAAGTGTTTGAGCTAACCTAGACCAGTTGGCTTTGACCTAATGGGATTGAGTCAATTTAAATTGGAATCTTATCCAACTTGAACTAGTTTTAAGTAGAGAAGGACTTCTCTATGCCCATGAGAAGTCACAGCAAAAAATAAATGCCGCCCACCACTTTATGGCATGTGAAGTGGAGAGTCCTTCTTAAAGAAGGCTCTTAACTAACATGCATTGCCTTAAATTCCTGATTAGAAATCCTATGTTTTGTCACAAAAAATTATTAAATTTTTTATGATATGTAGAAGACTAAGATTCCTTCTGCTCCAAGTAATTAGATCATCAAAAATTTACTCAGTGAATTTATTTGGTGCATGGGAAGTTGGAGCACCAAAGGTTGGTGCCCCTTCATCCCATGAGATGTCTTCTGGTCCCCTATTTATAGGGGATGCCCCACATGGCTTCTTATGGTTACTTTTCATTGAGACCAATAGGAGGGATGTGGTAAATATAAGAAAAAATTTGAAAAAATTCTAACAAACAAAGAGAGAATTTTGAGTGGCAAAATTTGTTACAAGGGTGGTGAGATTTTCAGCAAGTGTTGCTTGATTGCCCCAGGATTTGATTTTTTCATATGTTGGAGCCAAAAATCAAATCCTAGGTTATATGATATTTGAAGAGTGTCTTCTTTGTATCATTCTGGTGGTAAGATCAAAAGTAACTGAGCTTTGGTGCGATCATGATGCAAGTTCGAAGTCGGCAGTATTCTTGAAAAAATAAGGCTGCGGCAGTGCATCGGTTAGGAAGGACTTTGGCCAACTTTTGTGTGGATCACTGTTGGAGGACTTTTATGTTGGGGTCTTATAAAAAATACCAATATTCTACTTTTTCATATTGGTTAAGGTATAATTTTTTATCTCTTTGCATGCTTGAATTTGTTTTGATTGTGATCGGCAAAGTGATTCTAAGGTTTTGGGTTCGGCTCGATAGTTTTATTTGATAAAGCTATTGATTTGCTTGTTTTAAATTTTCTAAAAATTACTTTCTACTGCATTATCAAAATTAAACAACGACTTGTAAGTAACTCACTATGTTTTGATGTCAGACTACTTGAATTTCTAATTCAGTGTTGAAAAGTTTTTAGGCACAGTCAAGTACTTGCGAAGTTGGTGTGTGAGTCAAGATGGAATTGACCTCTCCAAATAAGTAGGAGTTAATGTATCATTGTATTTCAATTCAGTAAAATCTTAACTGGGATAATCCATATGATGGATTTTGAAAATTAAAATATAATGTGGATGATCATACTAGGGTTGACAGTTAAACCTTAGATCATCTTGAGCATTTGGATCAAAGGGATGAATTATACAGTAACCATATGTCAATAGATTCTTGAATGATTCTTTGCAATCTTTCGATTTATTCGAACATCGGGTATCATTGCTTGATGGTCACCTTTGATTGGTATAGGAAGATTGTTCTTATACTACTCGCTTAGGTTCAAACCTATGGGGTCACGCTCGAAAGAAGTTTCTGACTGATCATATAGCTGATCAACGATTAAGAATCGTTCTAGGGTAAAATAGTCAATTCAATTGATGATTAATCCTATGCAAAAATTTTCACAAATCAATTCACTAATTGTTGATGAATTGTAGGAGGATTGATTAGTAATTAGATTGCTAATTAACTTAATTTGATTGAGCATTGAGTTTTGGATCAAATCTAAATGAATTGGATTCAATTTGGTTTGACCTGATTAGGTAGAGCTGTCAATGGATCGGGTCCAGATCCGAGATCCATGGGTATTTACCCGATGGATCCGGGTCTGGTATTAGTACTGGACCCATTTACTTGGATCCGGATCCAGACCCGATAAACCATCATGTAAACAGATAGGGTCTGGATATTTAATATCTAGACCCGATAGACCCGAATTATATATATATATATATATATATAATATTATATATATATATAATTATTTTGAACTATTAGATCAGAGATCCAATGATTTAGGATTTCTAAAAGTTTTGAAATCCTAAAATAGTAAAACCCCCGTCGGCCACCCGTCCCTCTCTCAATCTCTCTCCCTCTCTCTCTCTCAGTCTCTCGATCTCCTGTCTCGACAGTGCCTCTGGCCTCTCCCTCCCCTCCTCTCCCACTCCTCCAACCTCTCCCTCCCCTCCTCTCCCACTCATCCAGAGTTCGAATGTCCTGCTTCTCCATCTCCACCATGCGATATGCTTGTCGGTGGCCGGACCCCGACACCAACATGGTGGATGAAGGAGATTCTTTCTCGCTCTCTCTCTCTCTGTCTCCCTCTCTCCCTCTCTCTATTTCTCAGTCTCCCACTCTCCCTCTCTGTCGAGGACTCGAGATCTCTCCATCGAGATCTGCTTCCCGATGGTGTCGAGCCCTCCCTCCTCTCCTGCTCTCTGTTCCTCTCCTGCCGGATCCACTCTACGGCTCTCGGTGCTCTCTCTCCCTCTCCATCGCAAAATCTGCTCGTTGGTGGTCGGACCCTGATGCCAAAGTCATGGATGAAGGAGATCCTCTCCCTCTCTTGGTCTCTCAGTCTCCCTCTCTCCCTCTCTTTGTCTCTCAATCTCCTGCTCTCCCTCTCCATCGAGATCCCTCCATCGAGACCTGCTTTCCGATGACGTCGAGCCCTCCCTCCTCTCCTCTTCACCTCTCCTGTTCTGTCGCTCCACTCCATGGCTCTATCACTGAGCACCCCCTCCCTCTGTCTCATGGCTCACATCACCCCCACCACAATCTGGGCCGCCCCTCCCTCTCCAACGCCGCCCACTACCGGGATCCATCTCTCCACTACTGATCTTCACCATCTTGACTTCCTCTTCATCTCCGTCGCTCATCGGACCTCGACATCAAGATAGCCGATCTGTCACATCCTCACTGATCTACTATTTTCTAGGTAAGCATTGGTGAATATCATGTAGATTAAGTTGTGGAGTATTGTTCATTGCTGTGAATGTATTGGTAATATTCTGTGGATCAATTTGTAGCTATCTTTTTTTATGTGATTTATTTTACTTATTGAATTTGAGTAAATTTTATATTTTTATTTATATGATCATATGATTATATAATTTTTAGATATTTTTTTAGGTTATTATATAATTTTAGATATTTTTTGTGAGACTTTAAATATAAGTTTCGGATCCCAAAATCGGGTCTGGATATTCGAGATCCATTAGGATCTGGGTTCGATACTTCAAGGCTAGATCCATTAAGTATTTGGGTTCAGGTCTGGTACCAATAACTAAGATCGGATCCAGATCTGGATATCTAGGTTTCGACCCAAACCTGATCCGTTAACAAGTCTACGATTAGGTTATGAGATGACCTAATTACTAAGGGTGTTCGATTCCTAATATGATCAGGACTTGAGTTTGATTAATTTTTGATTTGATTAAAATTTAATTAAAACTATTTACTATCTAATTAGATTAAATTTAGTGATCCAATTGGGTTTAACCTAATTTGGTTGGATTAAAAATCTAATTGGATGAGAAAATTATTCAAATTTGAATCTCTTGCACCTTCTTTCTCAATGCCCTCTTATTCTTCATATGAAAAATATTTTTATATAATTTTTTTCATACCTAGAAGATTTTTCCATATTCTCATTTGATTCTTTTTGAATTAAAAATTGGTTGGTTTAAATTTGAGTTCAAATGGGTTTGAATTTGAATGAAAACTTAGAGTCCAAATTGAGTTGGACTCTCCTCTTCATGCCACCACCTTTCTCCATGCATAGAGTATTTTTGCATGAGATTTTTTGCACCATTCTGATGTTGGTTGACCCCTCTCTAAGTTTATAAGATAAAGATAAAGTTTTATTCAAAAGTTAATTCAAATTTGATTTGAATTGGTGATAAGGATCAACCAATGTTTGAATTTGAATCGAAACTACCTCTTTCTTATCCTTATCTTCTATGAGACACCAACCTTAAAAGGGGATCAGTTTTGTGTGAGATTAAGAGTAATTTTTGGTGTGAGAAATTTGAGAGTGGGGATGTAAAAAGTTGAGAGTTGGTTGGGCTTCCATGCATGAGAAATAGAGGAAGTGTTCTTTCTCTCGGGCGTGAGCTATGGGTTCTAGGGTTTTAACTCTAGGTTTTGTGAGAAGAAAATGCAAGAGTGAGTCTTGTCCAATCTTTCACACCACTACCTCCTCGTAAAGCTTCATCTTCTAATCTAAAAGATTTCAAGAGATCCAAAAAAAAAAGCTTGGATCAACCATCCAGAGCTTTCGACGTGAGCTAGCACTCCCGCGAAGGAAGATCCGAACAGGGCTTCGAGTGACATCTGTAGAGTCGATGATCTGTGCGGCTGTTCGACATTAGTGAGAACTTTGTACCATATCTATCAGCAGTGAAGATTATCGAATTATAAAAGGTTGATGAGTTCTGAACTCAACCAATAGATCTAAAGGTTAGATCAATTTAGGGCATCGATGTGATCGATGTAGTTTTCTATTTTATATCATATTTTATATATAAATTTTTTATGTCATAGATTCTTAATAATAGTTTAGATCTGATTTAAGGTATATTTAGAAGATTAAAATATTTAATATTTTATTATTCTGCTGTAAAATTTTAAAAATACATACTTTGAACTACCTATTTTTTCTTCAGATGTATCAGAGCAAGTTTTCTTATGACATAAATTTTTTGCATAAAATCTAATTTTAATTGTTTAGATTAGATTAAATAATTAATTTTAAATCTGAGTAGTATAGTAATTTAATTGGATAGATCCTCATAGCCATCCAGTCATAGGAGAAATCAAGATTTCAATATCCTATTTATCCATTCAATGGGATCTCCTGTGGCATGTAAGGATACTGCACGATCTTTTTCATATGATGAATAATAAAAAAAAATTTAAAATTTTATTTTAGATCTAAAATAATATATATTAAATCTGAAATTAGAGTCTTAATTATGAGATGATTGATTGTAAAAAATATTTTATAAATTGAAAATTATTTTCAAGCACGAACTCGAACCCATATCAGCCTAAAACTTAATTGAGAATTAAGCGATTTAGATTTGAGAATAAAAGATTTAAGTATTAATTTCATAAGTCATGGTTAATAATTAGCTCGAGTCAAGTCCATTTAACTAGATTAGACCTAGGGTTAAAAATCATTGATAATGGATCATGTTAGTAATTGATCAAATCTAATTAAAAGTTAATTCTGATTGGTGTCAATTTCTTCTCTTGATCAATTTCAATAGTTGTAGTTGGTCAAGTTCATGTCTTTGATTATATCAATATAAACTTTGATCATAGCCTGGTCGAATCCAAATCTATATGTTATCAAATTAAAAATGACTAACTAGTTGATGTCTAAGGTAAGTATGGCAACTTGATCGGTGGTCATTAATTAGCAGTTACATAGATTAAGTCTATGTCGAGTTAATAGATATCCCTCCCATCGATCTCATTTACTTGACCAACATGGTAAATCATGTTTTGTTAGATTACTTAATGATTGAGTTGACCCATGCTAACTAGAAAATCAGTATGACTGATTAGGTGCCCCTAGTTCAACTTGTCTTGAGTTCTCTTCATGACTTGTGAAGTCAGTGAGAGATTTATGACTGTTGGTTGACTAATTTTTACCTAATCTTCTTTAATCTGACTTAGTGAAGTCAGTGGAGGATTAAAATTAACTGATCAAATCTTTTCTCTTCTCTCAATTTAACTAATTAAATCTTCTAAAATTCTTAAGTCCTAAAAATAAAATAGTTATGGTGATAACTAGATCATAGCCTCCCATTAAGTTGAGTGATAATGAGTCCAACAATTTAGATAATCATTGAAGCACCACATGCTGGTGCTTATCTGGCTGTCAGAATTATCATTCATAATATATTGATTTAGTTGTGTCTTTTGATAATGTCAGGTTGGCAAGCCACACTCAGCCTGGTCACTCATTTGTTTGATGCACTAAATTCTGGCATGTTAATGGTTGGACCCAATCAGAACTTTCAGTGGAGTACCACATACCTGTTGAAGAGTGTCTGGGATAAAATTAAATACTAAAAATTATTTATGAAATAATTGGTTAAGAACTACCATGGGTGCACAAGGGTTGCCAAGTGACACTCGGCCCATGTGCAGTCTATGTGGATTCTAGTACTACTAAAGAATTAGTATAATTCTTGAATTGAAGGTAAGCTATCAATTCAAATAAATAGTGAGAGAATCTTTTAGATTAAAATATATCTTTAGGCTTAATCAATTTATATACTAATTTTCTGTTTTCTTTTTGCATATTTTACACTTGTCACCTATTACTATTAGATTCATAAACTGATGGGATCAAATTTTATAGCTGGTATGAAAGCTCAAAATTTTTGGACATGAACGAATTTTTATTGTTGAATATCAGCACCTAGAGCCAGCTCCGAACGCACGTACATGATCAGAACACTTATCAAAAGGTCAACGACCAACTATGATTTGTTTATTTGCTGCGTTATGAATGATAGTTCAGCATCATTTTGAGAATGCTCTGCCACAGGATATATTGAAATTTTGAATGAGTCTTTGGCAATCGACATGTTAAGTACAGATAATTTGTTATTTCAATTCGAATGAGGAAAGCATCATCACTGATCATGTATTGTACATGATGAGATTTTGCTTAAGCAAGCTTGACTTTCTCCTGCATGAGCAGTTGGAAAAGATGCTATTCTGAACTTTCTATCCAAGTTTACCTCCCTTTTCTTACTCATTTTCGAATGACAAAGCCTGCGTCAACTACTACGGTTTGCTGGGTTGCTGCAGAACTTTGAGAAGGATCACCATCTCCATAAGGAGTCAGGAATATTGTTGGAGGGTCTTCTTCTGAACGACATCTTTTAAGAAAGAGAAGAGAACAAAAAGACAAGAAAAGGTACAAAGTGCTGGGCACCAAGCCCTATTAGATCAAGAAAGGGGCACTGGAAGAGAATTATCCTTAATACATTACCTTCTGGTATCCGAACAGGCTGAGAAAAAGCAAGTTGTTGCTGGACAAGGTAATTATATGATAATACCTTATAATTTTTAATTTATGATTCTACTACCTGGGTATTAGATATTGAAAGCCTTTTTATATTGCAATTCTTATAGGATTTGCAGGTCAGTAGGGATTTTGAAGAAGGCGTAAGGTTTCTAAGTGGAGATGGAAGACTAGTTTCAGTTCTAGCATTAGGGACTATTAAGCTTGTATTCAAGTCTAATATAATTGTTCTAAGTGAATGTCACTTTTGTCCTTTTTTTTATTGAATATTATTTCTGTAAGCCTTTTGGTCATGTACGGTTATGAAATTTTAATAAAAAAATAATTTTAATATCATTATAAATGGTGTTAATGTGATAAATAGACAGCTGAACAATGATATTTATATATTGTCACAACCTGTTAGTGTAATGTACACATCCAGCAAATACCCTAGAATTAGTAATGTCTCCAATATCTATCTTTGGCATTGTAGGTTAGATCATGTTAACCAAGAACAAAATAAACAGATTGACACGAGGAAATCCTCGAAGTCAGTAATTATGAATCACTTCCAATCTGTGAGTTCTGTCTTCTTGAAAAAATGATCAAGTCAAATTTTACTGAAAAAGGTGAGTGAGCCAGTGAAGTTCTAGGTCTGATACATATTGATGTATGTGGACCGATGAATACTAGTGCCAGAGGTGAATATTATTATTTCATTACATTTACAGACAACTTATTAAGGTATGGGCACGTCTACTTAATGACACATAAGTTAGAATCGTTTGAAATATTCAAATAATTCCGTAATGAAGTAGAGAAATAAAGTGAAAAGAGTATTAAAACTCTTCAATCCGATCGAGGAAGAGAATACCTCTCCAGTGAGTTTCTGACATACTTAGAAGAGAATAAGATTCTCTCACAATGGACCCCTCCTGGAACACCACAGCATAATGGTGTATCGAAAAGGAGGAATCGAACCCTGTTAGATATGGTTTAGTCAATGATGGGCT